>NC_056707.1:20443683-20588657 GCF_018831695.1 Puntigrus tetrazona | reverse complement strand
TAAATTGTATACACACATACTGCTTTTCCCTCAACTGTGTGTAGCAACATCTGTCATATAGAAGCTATATAAGTCATAAAAGTAATAATATTAATAATAATAAAACACACTTATATGCAATGTATAAAAAGGCAATCAAAAAATCAGCTTTAATAATAATACTGACAAACTGCACTCACACCATGTACCCTTGTATGGAAATCGATGCGCTTGTATATGACTCTGTGACCACTTGCAGCCCCCATTTTTCTCTGCAACAATTTGGAAATGCTTTCAAGACCACTGCGAGAAACCTGATGTCTTCCAATCACTCATTTCAAACTAAAAAGGCTAAGAAATTGCGCCTGCTCACCTGTCCTAGGGACCAGGTTCACCTTGGGTAGCCCCAACAGAAAACAAACGCACAACCTCAGCACATGTCCTAAAACTGCAAGGAATAGTTTAACTATGCAAAGTATGCTACAGATGGAACTTAGATGGGTGTGCAGTGTACTGAAAAAGTGTTAATCCCCACAACAGTTATTTGATGACCAGGTTATAGTGATTAAACAGACTGAAAAGGGTGGCAATGTTGCAAAAATATAAGACATTGTATCATCATTAAAACAACCTTTAGAGCAAGGGTGCCACATTAAATTCTATATGACATGTGCAGTGATAGTTGTTTGTCATCTTTTTGTTGACTACAGTTATAAACAGTCAAATACTCAAAATTCAATAGACACCACTGATCTTGTCCTATTAAGCGACACACATGGAAGTTTACTTTCAGCTGCCAGTTACATGCAAACATTCTGAAACAGAGTCCTCTGCCCATGTCCATGAGGACAGCGCAAACCTGTGTGCAGTCACAGATAATAACACTATTACGGTAGTTATGAACAGAAAACAAGTCAAAACTTCAGAAAAGTAATGAAGAACCCTGCACTCTCTGGAGAGCAGAAACATCTCCTCAGAAAGTGCATGAAAGGGGATGACTGATTTACCTGGAATGATAGAAAGATTTCTGGTGGGAATAGAAAGAAGTATGTGGAAGTAGGAAATCCTGAGGCTTCATAGAGTGTCTCTTTAGCTCTAAATAGATCGGAATACAGAGAACTGTGAGAGGGAATAGCAAAAGACAGTGAAAATTAATCAAGTGCATTAAATTGGAACACTTGATCTGCCAGTTCTGAAAAGTGAAAGGCGCGATATCGCTGCAAAAGCACGTTTAAATCGTGAAAGTCCATTATAAAACCACAAATTATGAAATTAGTGAGAACTTGAATGGATTAAAGCATTTATATATATGTATATATATATATGTGTGTGTGTGTGTGTGTGTGTGTGTGTGTAAGTAAACGTTTGAAAGAACCCATGGTCACCGCTAGCACCTTTTCTTAAATCTCATGTAAATAATTCAATGGATTTAGTATATAGCATACATTTGACGGAATTTGGATCAGATAACCTGCTAAGCAAGCCATGCGAAACCCAAAGTGCCGAATATCTAAAATGGTGAGGGACAGAAAGGCATTGCAGGGGCACGAAACCTTGATGCTAGGCCGCAAACTCCTAAACTTTCAAGACTATTAAAACACATACAATTACAAAAGTGCTGCAAAGTTTACTCTCTGATGCCTCTGAGTGACCACCTGATACAACTATTAATATAATCAAATTTGGCAACACATAAAACACTTACATTTAATATGAGATGAAAATATAAAGATTATATAGAAATTAACGGTAATGATCGTAAAGCAAATCTAGATGTGTAATCATTAAAATGAATGTTGAACGTTATTTAATTATACTTCAGTACCTCACTATTATTTCCTATTATAGAGTATTTTGCTTCCTTCCACAAACATTGAGAGAGAAGCCACAGCGAGAAGCTGTCACAAAGTTTTAGCCTAAAGATCATCTGAGAAATGTCAGAGTATCTCTTTGCGTGCAGCTTAATTATAATCTGATTACATCTAAGTCAGTTTAATGTCTTAAATAGAACACAAAACACTATTCCTGTCTACAATGTGTGTACTATTCTCCGAAATGCCACAAGTAGCTTCCGTATTGCCAACTAGAAAACCTAGACAAACTGTTTGAAGGTCATTTATCTATGACGCTGCTTTAAGAAACAGCTTTATGAGCTATGCTATATGAGAACAGGAGAATAGGAACTATGATAGCTGCATTTGCACAGATAGAATAAAATACTTAGCTACAACGTAAGCTACAATAGAAGTGTGAGCTTCACGATGCAACAGATCTTCAAAAAACGAACACTCTCATATGGATAAAGTGCACTATTACTGGATGAAGATTTCAAAAATGTCACCAAAAAACCTTTGAAAGCATTTAGTATAGACTATATAACAATTATACACTTTATATATTGCGTATAATAAATTCAATGGAAAACCATTTTAAAATTCCCTGCAACTTATATTGTCCATGAACATGAGAAACCTTCATAGAAAAATTGCTCTTTGCAGGCCTTTTAAGTAAGCAATAAGAATTGTTGAGAAATAATATCATAATAATAAAACTAATAAAATGATGAAAGAACATACTGCCTTACTCATTTTCTAAAACAAAAACGGGAATACAACTGATTTTTAAAAATAAGGAGATTAAATATTTATTAATGATATAAAAAGAAAACTAGAAACAAAATGACATAAATACACAAATGAGAAAGCAAACTGAACTGTTATGACAGCTGCAAAAACCAGATGATAATATAAAGGATGAAGTATTTGACAGCCGTCCACAATCAGAGTGAGCGTTTGCCCAAGCCAGACTGTAATGAGTCATATTTTGACTGTTTTGTTAAAGCTGGGACATGAAAACACTCTCCGCCAAAGCAGCGCTAAAAACAAGACGTGAAAAATTATGAATACAAAACACACACTTGTGGAAACTAAGTAACAAACCCAGAAATATACAAGCCTGTGAAAGCAAAAGCTAATCACAAGTAATACAAATGAACATTTAAATTTAAAAGGCAAAAACACTTTGCAACACATAAAAAAACTAAAAACATATAATACTGCACTTGAGCAAGGTCAGCATCTTCACCAATAATAAAACCACTTCAGAAGCTTATCCAGGCTTAGTTTGATATAAACCAACATTTGAGTTATTAATATGCATAAATACTTAGTGATAACATGTGAGGATATACAGACGAAACGAACTGAGGGCAGGTAATGTTTGTAACACATTGATTTACTAATATTTATGAGAAACAATAACAAAGACAGCACTTCAGAGCGGCTCTGTGATGCAAATGCACACAGAAGAGTCCTCCTGACAAGCAATTGAGCAGGAATACCAGATTTATCTGAAAATGCATCCCAGGTGCTACATGAGGTCCCTTTTGTAACTTTACGCTGGTCGCATCAACCACACTGTGCCCTAATCAAACGCTTGGCCAAAAATACAAGAAATACTTCTCCTTTATGTGTTGGGTGTCACATGCATATCAATAATAGGTTATGTATTAATTTTTCACAGTTGGCACACGCTTTCCAAGTAATATAGCTTTATGCGAAACGTTTATTCAGTGTTATTCAATGATAATGCATTTGAACTCAGATACTAAATTTGCAATTAAAATGCGACAAACACTTTAATGTCCATTCCTTTATCTTATGTGCTAAATATATGGCTTCATGAGACTCAATTATAGCTGATGGACATTGTAATTTAAGGGAGATTTTTTTTTACTGGTATATGGGAAAAGGTTGAAAGAAAACAGACGGTGTGACAGAAACAATAACATATGAGAGGAACAACAACAGACTGAATTTAATTTCGTAAACGGTTGCTTTCATTATTGGCCGACTATATACCAGCTTTGTTTTAGGAATAGACTGAAATCAAGATGAATCAATGCTAAATAATAGTGATTGATAAGTGTTATTATTAAGAAAGATAATGATAATTACTCAAAGGAAATATAAAAATTTTTTATTTTTTCCCTACAAAAAGTGCATCCAGATGGACAATTATTATGGTTTTGGCTATGATATTCCATATGGAACACTGTAAAATGAGTATGAAAGAATTTTTTACAAATATATTTTGTATTCACAGAGAAATACCTATAACTATATATGTAGCTGTAAGAACACGAGTAATAAAATGGGACTGAATTTAATTTGAGCTAATGCTGCTTTCTTTAGAGTGAAGGCTGCTGAGTCACAGCACATGTAACTTAAGAAGTTTTAGAAAGTCCATGTTCCTTGTAACACTAAGCTAAAGACCTCACTGAAGACTGAGCGAGACCACAATATATAATCACAGAGTAACATAGAATCACTCCAGTCTCTGTTCAGCACAATGCTCAATATACCCCCGAAACACCTGCTGGTCTGTGACTATAAACCACACACCGCATCTAGAGTCCATGCATTCCAAGTGAAGAAGGAAGCCTCCGCCATAAGCTTTTAAACATTAGCACAGATAGATAAACACAGGCTGCTGGTATAAGGCTTTAGATATCTCCTTCACCATAGTCATATTCATCGAGACTGGTGTAGAAACTAACATGTGCAGAATGAGATCGGGCTGAAAATGCAACAATCGTTGAAGCGCATAAATATATACTGGCCAAAGAGCTCGGGCCAGGTGAGCTGTAGGGATCCGCTTTAGTTGCCTTCCGACTTTCTTCCATCCTATAGACTACAGTAGTGGAGCTGTCTCATTGCACTCCACACACTTAGACTAGTGTCCATAGTACCTTTGATATTTTCTGCCTTAATAAATCTTTAACTGATAAATCCAATATGGGCAGCTGTCGTTGAGCAACACCATGAATAGAGCCAGTTTTCTTAGGGCTCCGGGAACGCAGGTGGCACACTTCCTGTTCACGTATGACGTGTGAACAGATTTCAAAGTCAACACAGCAAGCTGCCGTCGCGCAAAGAGAGGCCCTGATCGATCAAGGCTGGCAAATGTCATTTTCAAACATTTTAAAACAAAATAAATCTACAAGAGTTCTGTCTCAAAATAATTGTACGTTTCGCTGCTAAGCTGCAGTATTCTGATTTTAAGTCACATGATCATAATTGTAATGGACATCAGTCTTAATGAATCTGCAGTATAGTTATTAAATAACAAACAATAATAATCATATAATATATATTATTTTCGGTTGAATAATGCAATTAATATAATAACAGTATATAAGCATTATTGATTTGTAAATTATTATTACATATTATTATTAAGACATAATAATTAATTTAAAATTAGGTTTGTAGTCCAGCTTTTTACACACTTTTTTGTTTTGATATCTCAAACCATGTTTGCAATACATTCCACAGATTTTTTAAAATGTTAAAAGTATACATAGACTATCTTGGGCCTGTCTGATTATAAAATCTAAGCATGTAGATCTGAAGAACCAAAACAGAGAAAATCTCTGATGATAAACTGCACAAAGCATGTGATGCAGCTGTCCATTGTAGCTCAAAGAGGCCAGACTTTGTCCACACAGTGCCCTTGAGAGCCAGCTCTTTGAAAGGCTCTGGGTTATCCTGATATCCAGAGGGGCAACACAGTTGAGCTAAATACAGAGAACATATTAGTTTTTGTGGGGGTCTTAACAGCACATAGAGCCTCCTTTAAAAAAATACACATGCTTCATATAAATAAATAATAATAAAAATTGTATATTTTCTATCATATTGCACAGATGCTGTCAAATGCTGATAAATAGAAAATACAGATTATATAAACAACTCCATTTGAATATTATATACTGTATATTTACATTAAATTATATTTGTAACAACAACTTTTATGAGCACTGTATTAATACTGTGTGTAATACAATATGCTAGTTAAAAATTCCTCAACCAAACTCAAACCTTATAAACAAGCAGATTTGGATTTAAAAAACCTCAAACATGGCATCACCACGGACTCCCATAATATACTGTTGTACTATGCTTTTTCTTTCTTTGGAGAAAACTGGCCTGGTTCAGACAAGATTTAAATATTTGAAAGATAATCTGTTTATTTTTCCAGCTTATATAAAAGAGTGTGTGGCATTTAGTTTTTTCCATGTTTATACATTCATCGCTATTCGAAAATGTGGGGCGGTAAAATAACAGATTCTGTCTAAGGCCTTCTGACAGCAAATCTGAAAATGCAGACTGAAGCAAGCAAACAAAACTGTGTGTAAACAACAAAAACTATACTACAAATCCAGATGATAATGACATGCAAAAATTAGAATCTCGTGTACAGCTGAGAATTTTTGATAGATGAATCAACTGTTGCTCAAAACAGCTATACGCTCTCTGGGGTGTAAAGCTAGCTGCCCATATGGCGTAGGTAAAACGCCTGTAAAGTGACGTGGATTGTACGGTTGACTGTAGAGCATTTATGTAAGCAGCCTTCCTCTGCAGACTTTCAGCTTCTGAGTCTTGAGTAAATTATTGGCATGCAGTCATTCATACAAGATGTGGTGTAAATGCATCGATGGCACGGTACGGCAAGGCTGTGGTACATGGTAAAGGGTGAGGGCACTCACCCGTTGGTCTCCTCCTCTGTGAGGATTTATATTTTTGGCAAGTGCCCTTAGGTTGTCAGCAGTTGTGAAGGCTGAACAAGGACAACAGATCCACAGGCACCAGATATATCAGCAATGTCATTCAGAGGTCTTGGGCACTGAAATACATATGAATACACACACACACACACACACACCATAGACTGTGTTAGAGTGTCTGAAGGTGTCTGCTAGTGACAGGAGAGTGTGCAAAAATGGAGAAACCGCTGGTTTCAGCCAAAGCCTTGTACCATAAATGCTGAAAATGAATCCTCTCTTCGTTGCAATGTCTTTCTAACTTCTCAGATCCTGCTTTCAGCTTCAGTGAGCTTTAGTCCACGTGGATCAGATTTATTAGCTAGCTGAAGTGTGACATTTCTGGGTTTAGTATGAGTTGCCTTTAGGAAATAGGCGTGGTTCTTGTCTTAAACTATAGAATATTTCCCAGTTAAAATATTTATTATTGATTTGAGGGTTAGGAGCAACTAATGTTAATCTAATCTAATAAATCTATTAATATATATATCTAGGTTTTGAGTTTTTTTATTGTTTTGTTTTTTCTGTATTTTTCCTCAAAGTCTTTCTTCTTGAGAATAGAAGCAAATTAGCATGTGTTAAACTTCTGTAAGATAAGATTTATCTTTCTAAGATATTATTTGTACAGACCAAACAAAATTAACTAACAAGTTAACAAATAAACTACATTACCGTTATTATTGCACTCATGAGGGTAATATAATTATTGATTATGAATTACTATTGTTTATTTGTATATTTATGTAATAATATTAATTATAGCTATAATATCATAATTCATAATGGTATTATATTATTATTGAAAAACTATTATTATTATTACTAGTACTACTAAATTCAATCTTTAATTATATATATATTTTTTGCATTAATCATATAAAAATATAATTAACATTATTATTTTTTTACAATTATTTTTATATAATTATTTAATACAGTTTATTTGTATATTTATATAACGTCAACAATAATGGTTTTATTATAGCTATTGTGGTTTTATCATTGTTTAATAATAATAATAATAATATAACAGTAATAATATTATTTTATATCCTAAATGATTTTTGGCCTAAAAGAAAATTGTGCAATTTTGCCTTGCCACAGTGTAATTTTGTTCATTGTTAAAGATATATGCGTTGCTTCTCTTATAACTGATTTTTGGCTGGATCACGCTTATATTAAATACTGTATGTTATTTAATAATAATCTTTCACTTTAATAATCAAACTTGTGTATGTGCAGTAACCTTGGAAGCTGACCTGAGACTCTCTACTTCTCCTTATAACTTCACGGCTGAAAGTGTTCCCTGAATTTGTTGGGATCTGCACAAACGTCTAAAGGTCTACTATTTCCTTTCCTGTCTTGTGACCCTCGGCCTCTTGCCAGTTGTTACCTTTCTGGCAATAAACGCTGATCACAGAAAGGCTTTCAATTATCACTGGGGCTCTGAATTCACCACTGGCTGTGTGGACACAGTAGAAAACTGTTCACATAAATCATCTAAAATTCTAATCATATTTCCCACCCAAGAATTAATCTCCACCAATTAACTCTGGTCTCCTTGCTGGGGTCGTCCTGAGTCAGACTATCACCACTAATGAATCAAAGACATGGTTTGAAGTGCACTGATTTCTTACGACACACACGGGAGTAATTATAGACTCCTTGACCTTTAACAAGGGTCTGAGAAAGCTGTACTGCTATTCAGACTTTAAAGTGCTGCTTCTTCAGAAAGACCTAAAATAACATAGATAGAATCTGATCTTTCACGAGTACATGATAGAGGCCTCGAAATGACCGGTCATATAATCAAAACTTAAATAAACAGATAAGACAATGATAAATGATACAAAAGCATTTATAAAACACATTCTGTACCATTCTTTGTATTCATGCCTTGATGTGTGCTCTAGGCAAGTGCTACAGCTTAACAAACAATGAAAAATAAAACATTTGGAACATATGTCTTTCCACCTAACTCTAAAACATTTTAAAATAAATCATAAATAACTCAAACTGACTCCAGTTTTGTCAGACGGTATAATTTTTGTTCTTCCTTTGTCTGTTTCTTCCTGTGATAGCAAAGCTGAATTTTCTATAGCAACTTGGTCTGCAAATCTTACATTTTCCTTAAAAGAACCGTGATTATGCCATCGTAATGCTCAATTAATTTACATATATTATTGATTTTGTTCATTTTATTATATTAAGTGTGTAGATCCCAGAACTATACATTTCTGATCTTGGCAAACTTTTCAAATATTTTTTCGTAATTTCTTGCGCATATAGGTTTAACTTAGAAACGAAAGTGTTTATGAGTGTAAAAGTGTCGCAAACAAGAAAAGAACACTGACATACCGCAGAACTGGATGCCCGGACACTGCTGCCAAGTTTGTCCAATGGAGGAGACTAGCACATGATGCCCATTACATGGGCACAACCAGCAGAATACCTCCAGCCACACCTGACTTGGCTGGAAGACCCACCTGGAACAACAAAAATAGATTAACATTAAAACATTACACACAGATAAATGAGGATAACCATAACATGAATGTGGTAGGTTAAATAAGTTAAATAATAGCCTGGTTTATTTTCATGTTCTATAATGGACTTGATTTATTATTTAAATTACGGGTGTTTGTAAACCACAATTATGTTGTAGAATGCAGTGAACAAATACAGGTTTTCATCCTGAAATACTGCATTCTAAATTGGTACAACCGTATAGTGAATCTGAGTTTTAGTGTACAATTTGAGCATACAATAATACATAAATTGTCTTTAAACTAGCAGAGCATGCAAAGGTATTTGAAAATACATTCAATACTTAAAATATATATTTTTTTATTATTCTCAATTTTGGATAGTTAGGTAATATCATGTTTAGACATAGTATAATATATATTTGTTGGGGCATATTTTTCAGTAATTTCACCAGAGATTGAAAATGTATGGATTGATAAGATGGAAGGATCAGTAAAAAAGAGAAAATCCATTAACTATTATCCATTATCCATTACATTAACCCATTACTTATCCATGTATTCTTTAAATCTTTCTATTCATTCATTATTTCTTGTTACCATGGCAATGTTTTAGTAAAAATGTAAATAAAAAAAATGGAAATGAAAAAAAAATGATAAAAACAGTGTCTAAACTAACAGGAAGTGAGTTGGCAAACAAATTGTAAACTACTGAGATTCTGTGTTTATTTGTGTGAATATGAATGCGCAATAACTTATATGGAAAGCAAACTGCCCGAGAGAAGTCATACATGCCACAGGAGTGCATGAGGCTGAGGTGTTTCAGACGATCTCTGGGCTCAGCACGCGCCGCCTGTGATTGGACAGAAGCCGCTGGCCAATGTGGCAGCTATGACGCACGCGCTCACAAGTTACCTCGATGGAGCACAGCTGCACACATAGACACAGACACATAGGAATAAGAAATAATATTAAACCTAAATAACAGTTTTTATCTCAACATGCTTTGTTTGAGTAGCTGTCCTCAAGGATTTTACAGAAAACAACACTCTAACAATTTGACCTACGTGTGTGGGTATGCTGCCTGTGTATGTGTGTTCGAGAAAGCCATCAGCTGCACTTATCCTATTACACATGCTGCATGATCTCAGAGGCACATGACAGGAGTCTAGGCAACACACAGTCACTGCAGTCCTGCATGTTTGTGCCGTGTCGAAATAATCCAGTGCCATCAATCAGCTTTTTTCTATGTTCTCCAATAACTATTCAACTGTAGTGTGTGTCTACAGGGATTTATAGGTTCTGTAATTTGATTCACAAGCTCTGCATTGATTTGATTCCAATTGATGCAGTTTCTTTACAAGTATTGATTAGTTTGGTAATACTACCATTGGGAAGTTTAGAGTATAATTTTTTTAAGAACACTAACATCAACCAAAAAATTAAACACTAGCATTAATATTAAAATAACCAATTCAGTATAACAGAAGTCTTGTAGTGTTTTTTAGCAGACTGACAGTAACTGAAAGGCATATGTCTCCACATACCTGAAAGTAGAGGTCCAGAACAGCAGCCATGTCTGTACCATCTGGAAAGCACTGCACACAAATAGAAATTTAGATTAAAACAAGGAACTACTCCTGGAAGTAAATGGACAAAGAGGCCATCTCACACTGAAAAATGTTAGCCCATTCCACTGTCTGAGCTAATTTTCATTTCATGACACCTTTTACTCATTGCCCTTGCCTTTGCATCTTTTGAGGTATTTTATGCATGATACGGCATCCTAAAATCACTGTTAAAGGAACACCTACTTTTTTGAAATAGATTCATTTTCCAACTACCCCCAACTACCTCTCAACCTATTAACTCTGGGGAGCTGGAGAACGTGGTATATTTCCAAAAAGAGTAGTGTGTCTTTATAAGTTCAAAATGTCTCGAGTCTTGCTTATTGCATATCCTCCCCTTCCACTGCCTGCATGCTTAAAAAAAGTGGATGGCCCTAAAAGGTAACAGCATGTAAAATGTAAAGGGTGTATGTGAAGAGAAATAGAGAGATGATTGGGTAAATAAAATCACCTAATCACATCAAAAGCTCCCTGAGATACTAACCTTCTTTTCTTTCAGGTAATAGCCAATAGCGAAATTCCTGTCTCCTGACTCACGCCTGACTGAAATCTAGATGAGTTGGGATATGAATAATCAGTTACCTCAAATCAAACCTAACAACACAATTCTATGACATAAAACAGACAAAAGAGGACTTTCTGTTTGCCCACTGTATCAAGATCAAATCTTTAAAACTGGTAAATCAACATACGTGGCATTGCTGAAACCAACATATTCATTTCCTGCCATCTTCTTCAAGAAGTTCATCATCTGCAAGAGAGAAATCAAAAGCAGGTCAATCAAACTCAACAACAACAATACAATAAATAACAGTACTTATGAGATAATATATCACAATGTTTTCTCATAAATTACTTACATAATCAAACTTCTCAGCATTGCTTGCCTTTTGCTGCTGAAAGACACAGGAAAGAAATAGCAATCATATAAATATATTCTCTTTAAAAAAGAGATAAAAACACATTACATCATGGGGAAAACATAAATCAGAATAGCAACTAACTCATAATGGATTAGCAATAAGGAAATGGATCATTTCATTCCTTTAATATTACCAGTACAATACTAAAATCAGTTAGTAATCTGTTGTTAGAAATCAATAAGAAGATCATAAGCATTTCATATGTGTGCTACAGTAAAGTACTGTTATGCTCTACAAAGGAAATGATGATGAACCGCTACAGAGCAAAGGCTGGAGTTAAACGTGTTCATGAAAACCTGTAGGCCAAACACAGAAGTGGATCCAAAACAGAGTGGATGGGAATCAGCAGGGTTGGTAACGGGTCTTAAGTGTGATGTGAGAGGAGGATCTGTGCATTGTGTGTTGATGCTTTCTGAGTGAGTGTGGATCAGTGTCCATTAACCTCAACGACTTTCTGCCAGACTGAGGTGGGGTTGAGGCACCCACAAACGAATGCAAAGAGTTAAGAGCCATCGAGATTGATTGCATTACTGCCATAAATGAACAGTGACTAATGTGTTTGTTTGGCTGACTGTTTAGACTGCTGAACACCAGGGGTGTAAAGTACTCAAATAATTGCACTTGATTACTATATTTATGTGTTATTTTGGGAAAACTGTATTCTCACCTCACTGCATTCTACAAAGGGAAAGTATAATTGCATTAAAGCTTATGACAATACATTTGTTTTATATGTATAATCACTACTCATAAAAGTTTAGGTGAGAATTTTGTTGTTGTATGAAAGTAATAGTTTAATTCACAAAAACACATTACAGTGACAAAACCATTAGTACTTTTACAATTTATTACAATTAAAGATTCAGAATGTGCACTTAAAGCAATCATTTTTAAGTAAAATTGTTGTTCGTTGTTGAAGTGCTATTATTTCAAAAGTTTGAATTTTTTTTTTTTTACATTGTGCATTCCACAATACACATATACATTTTAAGCATACAAATAATATTTAGTCTTTATGTGATAAATAGTCAGAAACGAGTTTCATTTCAATTCTTTATTCCATTTAATTACAATTAAATTTTGTTTCACTTAAGTGTGTTTAAACAATACTGAATTAAAATCACAGTAACTAACGCTAAAATGCAAACACGAAGTCTTTGTACTTTTCACACCCTGCTGAACATTATTTCACAAGGTGTATGGAAACAAATGCTCAATGTATTGCATACCCAGTTCACTTCCAGAAACCCAATGGAAGGCTATGCATCAGTATATTTGATCTTATAAAAAGGCATAATAAAATAATAACACATGGCCTCTGTGGGTTTCTGTAGTTTCAGCACTAAAGACCATTTTGTCCTGCACAGATGCTCTATTTCATGCAGTCGCCACCTTATTAAGGAACACAAATGGCACTACTGATATTTTAGTATCCAGGCTTGTTCATGGGGGAGGGAGGGAAAAATGGAAAGGAAAAATTACCAACGTCATTGACCTGCAGCAGTGGTCAAAAAATCCTTACAGATCCTACGCCTGCAAAATATGCAACAACATAAAACAGCACACAGAGCCTTCAACAGCATATCACACGCTTTTTAGTACACGCTCATGGCGTGTGCTCAAGGACTCGGAAGGAACAGGAGGAAATGATGTCATGCGTTGCTTAGGTGCACAGGAAACCGACAGGCATGACTTACATTCAGCACTGACCTACCAGAACACATCAGAGGGGTAAAGACATTTGCGTCACACCAATATCACAGGAGAACAATATGAGAAGAGCAATCACAATGGTTGAGTTTAGGTGTGATGGGAGATGTGAGGTTGAACTTGTTCACAGGATGCCCAACATTCACCACAGAGAGAGTGACGCTGCATCCTTTTAATGTGTGGATTGGTGCGAGTTAAAACCAATTGTAGAGCCACAACTGACTTTTTTTCATCAAATTAAGTGCATGATTTGTAACAATTAATCAATTGCAAATTTGATATAAAAAGCCCACAAAAGAAGTTTTAATAAAATACATTACAGATTAAATTATTGATTAGACATGTGCCTTTAGAAATCATACATTAATTAGTTTTTTAAAATACAGAATAAAACTGTTATTACAATAGAAAATGTTATTACATTAGAAAATAATGGTTTTATTTTTAATATACTTTAAAATGATTCTGTGATGCAATGCTGCATTTTTTTAATATGCTGATTTATTATTAGAATTATCAAATGTTGAAAACAGTTAAATATTTTTGGGGAAACTGTAATACTTGTTTTTCAGGATTCTTTGATGAATAAAAAGTTAAAGATACAGCATTTATTCAAAATTTAACAATATAAATCTTTGCTATCACTTCTTATTAATTTAACACCTTACTAAATAAACGTTATGTTTTCTTTAAAAGAAAAATAAAAAATAAAACTTTTTAAACGGTAGTGTATTATTTTTATTCTAAGTAAATGCTTCTTTTTAATGTTTTATTTATGGAAGAATCCTGAAAAGTATTATAGGTTCCAAAAATGATTAAGCAGCATAAAATATAACAAATTAGAATATTAAAATATTTTCTGAAGCATCATGTCACACTGAAAATTCAGCTTTACATAACAGGAATAAATTAGATTTTAATACATATTTAAAAAGAAAAAATTTACATAGTAATATTTGTTTTCTTATAGTTTTATTTAAAATAAATGCAGCCTTAAAAAAACATTTATCTGATCCAAAAAAACAAACAATCTGATCCCAAACTTTTTGAACAGTACTGTACATCACTAACAGTTGCAATGTCTAGACAATGGTTGCTTATCTTTTGATTTATTGAACTAAAATTATGTTAATTGACAGCCCTAATGAATGCATAAACATACGAACATACGCTTTTCTTATGCAAGCAGAGGATGAAAATAGTTCCCCTGCATCTTAGAAATGTGTATGTGTGTTTGTGTGTTTTGTTGATCACTCTGCATAACACGCATACATGCATATGTATACAAGGGCTCAACTGTGAGCATATATTACTGTGTCAAATGTGCATCAGTCAGTAAGAACCTGTGAATCTACAACATCGACATCTACATTACAAAACCGCCATTACCCCAGCTGGAGTGTTTTCTTGTCTTGTGTTTGCACATGGATTAAAACACATAAAAGACCAAGGTGCATCCACTGTAGCACAAACACATCCAAAAGGTGCAGACAACTCCAAGAAACCACCAGCCAGGCTTCATGAAACCACTACAAAAACTCTAAATATATAATATGATGCATTTATAGTTTATAAGGATATTTTTTTACCAAGACACAAGTAGGGCTGGGGATATAACCAATATTCACAATATATTTGCAATGATTTTTCATGTGATGCAAAAATCAAGCAAACTATGTGAATATCTAGAATATCATATTGATTTTATTGCAAAGAGTTTAAGCAATAAAAAGTTTAAATAGCTTAAGTAGTAAAAATGACATTGGATACAATTTCACAACTTTGATTAAATGATTTCTTGCCTCTTTTGTAAGACCTCCGTATATTTAAATGTATATTCTGTCATGAAAGTAATTAGAAGATTTTTATTAAAAAAATTACTGTATATAAAATGTTACATTAAAATCAAATAACAAAAGTCTAAAAGAAAAATCATAAAAATATATATATATATATTGTTTCATATCTTTTTCTGAACAAGTGGGTTTAATAAACACTCAGAGAGTACTGAAATGAAATTAGATTATATATTATATAAGTATATAAGATTATATACTTTTTCCTTAAGCTGCTCTGACATTTATAAACAATATTCAAGCATACTACAGTATACTATATTCTATAGACCGCTGTTCTCAGCACTTACTTTATATATTGTTTATGGTACTGATTAGGTTCTAAATTAGATAATTTTTAAATAGTTTTTGTGTGTAATTTGTTTAAATTATTTATTTATTTAGTTTTATCACCCAGCCTAAGTCACAAGAGCGGGTGGAAAAAAATGTGTATAATAGAAAGTCTGAATGAATTTTACTCAAAATTCATTGTTAACAGACTTCTAACAATAATGGACCTGCAAACGGGATGAACTCCACACATTTAAGTTCACAATGAAAGTGGAGGCCTTGAGTAGGTGTGTACTGTGTACAGTAATAAAACACAGAGAAAAGACAAGAACCACCTACACAACAGACTGATTGTCATTTGGTCTTAAGTCTAGGCAGCACTGATCACGATCACTTACTCAAAATACAACTACAGCCATGTCTCAAAAACATTTATAAGCAATATTCTGAGCAGTAAAAAAATGTTATAATCTGATCTGGCTAATTCAAATCAGCTAAATGTGAGTACAGTTAGAAAAAGTAGTCAAAAACAACTTAAACACGAAAATTAAAATAAACTGTACTCTTGATAAGAGAGGTGCACACGATTGCACCAGCGTTCACCATTGGATTATGGGGTTTGTCTATGGAAAAATGGTATTTATTATTCTAATGCTAAAACTGTTTCCTGATTGTAGAAGAAAGCAGTCATGCCGGGCTGATGGTTATAATCCTTACCTTCCTCGTTCAGGAAGAGCTTGTTGAAGCGTAAGCCGCTGGGCTCTTTCCCAATGAATCGGTGCACATATTCAGTGCCGTGGTCATGCACGGCAATAGCGTACTTGAGTGGCTTCACGCACGACTGCAGGCAAAATGGCACTTTAGTGTCACCCACTGTGTGTCTGTGCAAAAGAGTAAACAGAGATCAGAACCAGAGACATCATCCCATGGTCCATGTAAGCAAACAAACAAAAATAATGATCCTAAACCTGACACAGACTGTGACTCTAAAGCAAGACGCTTAAAACCAATCGAGCCTGATTTACACAGAGATTCAAAGGCATTCAAATTTATGATATATTTTTTTCATTTTCTCTATATCTCTTTACACTTTATGAAGTCTTGTTAGGAAAACACTAGCAATAATTATGTTTGATTTAGGCTGTTGTGTGAATAACATAAGTGTGTACATATTATTCAGCAACATTCAAAGATGTCTAATTTATTTAAATATAAACCTAATTACAAAAGATTATCTACCTCTAAATGCTATAAATAAATGTTTTTCCCCTAAATTTAAATGCTGTGCATGATGTTGTGGTGTATAATTTTATTTAATGTATCATTTTAAAAGTATGACAAAATAAGTAAATAGATAATAGCTTTTCTTTAATGGCTTTAAACAACTGCTGCAAATTTGCTAAAATGGAGGTTAGAGCTATCAGAGTCAATTCAGTCAATCAGTTTTGTTGTTGTTTGAAGACCTTAACAGAACAAAGTAAAATGACCAATGTTTTTTCGTATATTTTTGCAGTAGGTCAAGGCTCTTGCACAGTGTTGTTGTTCTAAAGAGGTAGTTACTGTGTAACTACTGAATGGCCATAATAATCAACACAGGGGTATGTAGACACCCTATGTATCTTTACAACAAATACTATAGCATGGGGAAAAACATACAGATTATATTTTAGTATGTCCTAATGATCAGAGATCAAAGGATGTACCATGACACATGGGTCTAAATATTGATGGAAACATTAATGAGTGTGACTTTATAGTCGTGTTATCAATGATTCTCAATGAGAGGATTAACATTAGCACATTTTATCTGCGTTGGGTGACTAGTCCAGGAGATACGTGGAGCTTTTTATTGAACGCCAAGATTAGCTGCCACTTTATCTGACAGTTTTATAACCAAAATATATGAAGTATTTCCGGTACTTGTCATAATGTACACATAGCTTAACGGTACAAACGCTAACACAATTCAAGTGTTCTGGTTAATAAATACTAAAATGGTAACCAAAGGTTGTTAAAATAGGAAAATCTTAACACTTTGACTTGAATATAGACCTTTTTAAGGGGTGATGGATTTAAAAAAACAGCTCTTGAAGGTGTATGCGATTCATACCTTTGTCCATCGACTGTGCAAGGGAAACGCCCACAAATCTGGGCTGAATTTGGCAAGTTGGGAATGTAGTCAGCAACCTGTGAGCAAAAGAAATAAGTGGTCAGAACCAATGGTTTTATCAAAGACGAAAAAAATCACTACGATTTATTATGTGGGGTTCTTTAATCTTACCAGCCCCCCGGAGAGATTTCTGGCCTTCTCATAAAGTGTATCAATGTGGGAGGCAAAAGGCTGGAAATCAGGGATGACAAACTTCTTCCGGAAGGCCTGCGTTAGGAGAACAATGTTGCTTTGGACACACCTGGAGAAATAAAGAGGACAGAGCTGATGAATTAATACGTACTACTGGGTTGCTCATCCTTTGTATCTATTTGTGTAATTATGACAAATATCAGCGATAAACATTAATTAAATGAGAAATAACTTCAATATTAGCTTTACTATAAGACCAATTTCCTGCATAAACCGACTAGATCATGTGCAATTTAGTTGTAAAGATTTTTTTTTAAATGTTCACTTCAGGAGGAATTTTTTAAATAAAAAATGCAACACTTTGTATTAATTGCAATCCTAAAGGGGAGTAAAGCATCCACAGACATCATAAACCCAGACCTCTCCAGGGACTGTCTGAAATATTGGTCCGGTTGCTTTACAAAGGTCTCTGAACAGATAGACAAAGCTCAAAACAGCACAGTGAATGGTGCAAATGTGCACAGTGCTGCTGTTCAGATTTATGTGGATGCGGATTTTCAAAAAGTAATATATTACTTGCTGCACGTAGGGCAGGGATGCTAAAAGAGAGCCTATATGTTTGGAATAGCACACAAGCAGCATGTATTCTGTGTGCTGTATGCAAAAATGTATGCATGAAATAATGATAGGGGAAAACGCAAGTATTATGCTAGCATTCATTCCCAAACATCTCTTTATGGCTCTGTCATGCAAGGTCACCACTGCCCTAATCTATCAAGTCTCTACAAACTGACACCACAGCGCCCATCTCTTCATGCTGTAATGAAAATGTCAGCGCCAGCCGGATCGACCGGATCTAAACACAACAGCAATAGCAGAGAAGCTGAAAAACAGACATCTATCATTACGGATAACACCTGAGGAGTGACACTCAGATTGTCGAGCTTCGCTCATAAATTAGATGCAAAGTGGCGCTTTTTACGTAACAAATAATATATACAATCATAGATGTGTAGTGTTATATATAAATGTGCAATATGTAATAGTATAAAAGTGTTCTCAACTGCAGGGAATGATTTGAGCTGACAGACTTTTTTTATTAATGTTAACAAATGGGACTTTACTGTAAAAAACAGTGTCAGCTTACTTTTTGAACAGGTGTCGGTCCAGCATCACGCCATCTGATGTGGATTTGAGGGTGACTTTCAACATGTCCATACATTCTTTCAGCCGTGGATCTCCTGTTCAAGTCCAGTGGCCTTCAGTGCCTGAGAGCATATGTAAACAAGATATTTCCATTAGCACAAATAAGAGTTAACAGCTATCTGTCAATGGCATTACTCCTTATTATCATCAGTCCCAACACTCTTATCAGGGGATTTTACTTCCTTTGTTGGTGAGGTTTGATAAGATGGCCTTGGTGTAATAAAAACATGACTCTGTGCCCCATGTAGTGGTGCCGATAACAGCAACGACACAGCAGTAATTGTATGCGTTGACTCTATGATCGTATTATTGCCAATAATGATGACCTACTAGCAGGAGATGTAAACAAAACATGCTACAGCCAATAATATCCATACTTGGACACAGAAACGTGTGTAAGGGGAGCACTGTCACTCACGGTAATGAATTTGTGAGCCGGTATTCTCTCCTGGCCTTCAGCAATACTGTAAAACAGCAAGTCTTCCAAGCTGGGCAAGATGCCAGCCTTCCTTCTCCTGGAACAAGAGAGAAAAGTGCATTGACATTGAGTGACCTGACCTCAATCAATGACTTCTAAGATGATAGAGACTGCCTGCCACAATCTACAAGTCACAAGATATGACATTCTGGATCAGACTGGAGTGTATTTTAATGTTATGTGTTCAAAGACACTATGAAACTGTTAAAGAAATTTAATTAGTTGGGGTTAAAGATAGAAACGATAGCCATGCAATAAAGATTAACAGATGAAAAGAACAAGTCAGTTAAAAGTTAAAGAGCCCATACAAATACTTGATTTAATTTTTATTCTGACATTTTGTTTTGTTAAGACATTTGGGACAGGACATGGGGCTTAATAAATGATATTTAAATTAATCATGTATCATTAATACATTAAATTATTTATATAAATTATATATCATTATTGATTATAAATCTATTTTATATATTTTTAACAATTTAGAATAATCAACAAATCATAATATCTATACTATTAATTAGCCTATTGTTAATTGTAGGCATATTTTTAATGAAATGAATGTATTAAAAATTCTAGAAAAAAATTAAACAAATAAAATAATAATAAAATTTAATTAAAAGTTATAAAATGTTAATTAATGATAATAATAATAATAATAATAATAATAATAATAATAATTGTAGGCATTAGTTATACTTTGGTAGAAAAAGAATGTAAACGTAAAAAGAACTTCACAATTATTATCAATATGCAATGGGTAAATATTCAGGATTTAAATTGTCACATTGGGGGAAAAAAATACATTTCTTGTTGTATTAAAATATACCAAAACATATGTTAACTATGTTGACATCATATTACAGGTCTTCTGTGATGCATACATGCATTAGCAGTTGCACAATACACAAGTGTATTCACTCTTGCCAAGTTCTATTAAGAGCCGGCCTAACATAGCTATTGCATTATCACATTTAGATGGCTTTGAGTTTAATGGAGCTCTGCATAAGCTGCTGTGGCACTGAGCCACAACAGAGTCTGGCCAGGACCGAAATTCCCAGCAGCCTACCAAAACATCCTCTCACTGAGCACCAACAGCCCCACCTTCCCACCACATCACACACCACAAACATTTCCAGAACTACCGCTTTCCTTTACCCAGCTTCATTTACGTTGGCTTTATCCATTTTCCTGGAGATGATTTGATTATGCATTTGCATGCTTTTGTTTAATTTACAATCACATCTATGGGTGTCATGGGAATGGCACAAAGAGTCGATCGTTTGTGAGGTTTATGAAACATAGAGAGGGAATTTGTTGAAAAAAGACTGAGAGAGGTAAAAGACTAGAAGTGACAATTCAATTCATACTTACACACAAACAAACAGCAGGCAGAGCAGTGCGGGAGAGAAAAACATGCAGAATGAATGAGAAACATACAATGAACAGATCGGTCAAATCAATTATAACAAACTTAAAATTGATTGAATATAATCAAGAACCTTTCATGATGTATCATGTATTAAATATTCCTTTCATTTCAACTCATCTCTCAGACTCGGGAAAAAATGAATTAAAGAAAAAATGAACTAATAGTTACTGCAAATTATTCAGTGAAACAATTTTTGTTTCACTTAATAATTTCACTTATTCATAAACACCATTTCTTTGGTGGGTCTACTTTTATATATTATTATATATTATATTATAACACTTATTATTAAGTGTTTGAACTTCTGCTTATGGTGAAGGCACAGATAGTTATGACTAAATATATTTTTTTGTCTATCATGCCAAAAACAGTTCACCTGCAATTATGAATGCCACGCTTTACGTAATCATTCAAAAAGGCAATAATTGTTCAAAGTCCACTTATGTTATTCTGAGTGCTTAAGATGTGTTTTTTTTTTTCTCCGCGTTTATCTTAAGTGTTTTTCCATTATTTGTATTAAGTTAGTTAGCCTTAGTTTAACATTATAATACAGTGCATATATTACATTTTATCATGTGATGAAGAAACCAATCAATTAATTATTGACATATGAGGCTTGGTACCATAGAAAAGTAATTTTTCAGTTTAAATGTTTTCAGCTTATTTATTTTCATA
The DNA here is from genome assembly GCF_018831695.1 of Puntigrus tetrazona. Lineage (NCBI taxonomy): Eukaryota > Metazoa > Chordata > Actinopteri > Cypriniformes > Cyprinidae > Puntigrus > Puntigrus tetrazona. The sequence goes on along the minus strand of NC_056707.1, from coordinate 20,567,108 downwards.
TAAGAAATGCAATGGTATAAACATCAATCAATGTAAATTGTGTTATTCAAAAATGAATAAACGCAATTACAATTTCAAGCAATTAATCAACCATTATGATATTTGTCGAATCGTGCAGCCCTAACACAACCTACTTAACATTCTGCTAACCCCAATTGTCTGCTTTTAGAATTAATCTGAGCCAGCAGCAATACTTCCCAGACACGGGGCTGAGCAAAAATAAATTTAGCTTAATTTGAAGTGAGGTCACTTAAAAGGAAATAGTCGACAACCTGCATTAATCAGAAAATCAATTGTGCCTCATCAGAATTGCAGTATCAGCTTGCAGCAGAAACAGCAGGCCTCTAGTACAGTCTAACGTAAGCCAAAGAGATCCCTGAAAAAGGGAAGTGGGTGAATCATCGTGCTGGACCTTGGGGATCTAACTGGCAGCAGAGGTCTTTTGTGTTATAAAGCAATGCGTCTGTCTGACTCTGGCCCATTCTCCTCTTCTTTCATCGCTTGTTTCCCCCATCTCTGTAGTATATGTGTGATTCTACACGGGATTCCAGGGATTCTCAGAGCTTCATCATCGCCCTCCTGCAGACTTAATAAAACAAACACTGCGCAGCCTATTCACACACCACTGACGGCTCACAGAAGACAGGCCCAGCACGTAACCGAAAACCACAGGCTGTGCAGACACCGTGACCTGACAGCAGGGATTGTGGGTTGATTTTAAGGCAGTGCAATTATTATGTTTTTTGTTTTGTTTTAACAACTAACAATTACTGTTAATTCCATTCATTTATTAAGTACAGTACATTTTCGACAGATAGAATTTAGATTAATTGTTCCTATCAGCTTATTCAGAAAATAGAAAAATCAGAATAGGAAGATCTGAAAATATGAAATAAAAAACACCACCAGGAACCATTTTGTCTAAGAAGATGGCATAGTTTGATGAGATTGCCGCAAACAAACAAATAATTTATATTTCATTTATGTTTTAAGGGAATTGTGATTAAATGAGGCATCATGTAGGATCACAGATCATTTTTCCTCTGTTGGTAATTCTATATCTTTAGCCTCTATCATGTTTCCTGGGTGAAATGTCTGATGTAAAGTATGTTACCAGTTAGTAAATGGGTTGAAGGAATCTGTATCATCAAGGCCTACTGGACACATTCTCACAATTCTCAGCCGTTCCGGGCATAAAGGCTTCCATTCAAAAGGAAAAATGAGAAATGCATTAGGCTAGATATTGTAACTGACCATGCATTAGTAACATTTGAGACGCACAAGAGAGGAAGTATCCCCATAGATGACTATATAATGTGATTCTGGCTATGTAACTATCTAAATCTTCCTGTTTTTATTGCATCACAGATCACATGGAAGTCGATTCTGTGTAGACTCACAATGCGTAAACTTAAGACTTGTTTACTGGCCTAAAAGGCTTGATCCTCAATAAAGGAGACTCTGACCCTCAGGGTAAGTTTGTTAAACCTCCTGGTGGTATTAATGGACACTTGATGCTATATATGGCTTCTGTTCTTCTTGTTCGTGACCACACCCAGAAAAGATTGATACTTTACATACTACTTGGCCCTCAATCCAAAGATTCATTACAATCTCTATGAATTCCATAGGCCTTGACAAAAGACAATTTTTAATTTTGGGTTGGACTAAACTGAGCTTGTTACTAGACAATAGTTTGTTATAAAAGCAAAACTGTTTTCAAATTCAATAACTCACTTACCACTCACAGATGCAGAAATAAGCCTATAAGCTGCTGTCTAAATTATGTTTAGCTGATAACTCTCAGCGAAAATTGAAATAAACCTGGTGCATTAACAACTGTGTAAAACGACCAGTGTCTTACGGTCAAGTGTTTGTTCTTCAGAGTGCATGGGACAGGTGGAGGATATGCACAGGACAGACTGTAATCTACAGTTTCTGCTGCTGACACAGCGGTATGCTGCTCTAAACCATGTGCCAAGTGGAAATATGGATTCAGGATAAAGAGACAGACTCTGTAGGCGACGCAAGATTTTAGCACTGAGATTTTTAACATTCCTTTTAGCATAGAGATTAATAATTAATACACAAAAATTATATATACGTCATTTTATATATATATATATATATATAGAGAGAGAGAGAGAGAGAGAGAGAGAGAGAGAGAGAGAGAGAGAGATCAACAATGACTTTGCTAACAGTTTTCTGAAAACTGACAGTAGACTTGCTGCTGTAATGAAAAATAGAATTAAAACAGAAATGTTTTCATACATAGCATCTCAGCAGCATAACACAATGCTCAAAATTCAGTCCATTTTCATCGTGTTTTTAAAATTTACTCGGTCGTTTGGTTCAAAATGATATCCTACAGTAATATTCTTTAAAAACACTGTTCTCCTTTAAAAATTATTTTACATAAATACACTGATTATGAACAATTTTGAAAACAGTACTGCTTCATTTTTGGAAAACAGAGTCATTTTAAGGAGTTCAAAAGAACATAATTTATTTGAAATAGAAATAATTTGTAACACAAATGTCTTTACTGTCAGTTTTTATATCAGTGTCGTGCATTCTTGCCGAAGATTAAAAAAAAAACTGACCTCAAACTTTTGAACAACGGTGTATAATTGTCATGCTACAAGATTGTACACGAGAAGTACGAGATAACTGCCTCATGATGAAATAGCTTTCTGTCTTTGTCATTAAAAACCTGCAATGTTACAGTCCCGTGCCAAGTGCCATGTGTAGCTCTCTGGAGGATTGTGGAAACTTTTGTCGCTCCTCGATGGGGCCCTAGGGGGGTGAAAGCATGCACCTCTGAAGAACAGTCTCTGTTTCAGGTGTCATATAACTTTACTGCACCTGCCTGACAGCCAGCCTGTCACGTAATAGCTTTAATTTCAGGTATCGTATTTTAATGTTTGTTCACTTTTGACACGAAAATCACAGCAATTTGTCTACTGACTTTTAGGATTAGTTTCTACTGACATGCCGGGCAATTACTGCTCAGAACTGTACACCAACAGCGCAAAACTGAAGGCCTAACCACCTAATCAGTCTGACTCATTCGGAAAGCATGCACAGCACACTGGCTTAGAAGGAAGTGCACATGTGTATGTGATAAAATGAGGGATAAAAACCTGAAGTAACACAAATCAGAACATCATAGTACAATGAATTGCAACATCCTGGCAAATTATCAAACGCCATTCACATTTTCTGTAAGTTGCAAATGTATCCTTTTCGTTCAAAAATCAGGCTGATATTGATATTGATCGATAACTCAAGGTTCTTTGGGGCCAGATGGAGCTATGTTTGAAAGCTTTTAGCAACATCTCCACTGGTTTGGAAAACAAGTTCCCCCGGCAGACAAGGACGAGGGCTCAGTCGATTTTTTACACTCCGTCGCCTTAGACACAATTAGCTGAACCGTCAAAGAAAGCCTGAGCGCACCTATTTAACTCATTAGACATTAGGTTAGTTGTCAGCAATCAATTAACAAACAACAAATGATCATAATACAACCAGTACATCATCAACTCTTTTTATATTTGTAGGCCACAGTGTCAACAGATATAACCCCTCGCTGCCTGATAGTTTTTTCTACCTCCTGGAGATATTTGACCTGTGTCATGCTGAAAGAGTCACGCATCATGTTACACACTGAGATCGAGGTCTTCAGAACTAAACATTGTTAAAAATGGCTGTGTTCTAAAACCTATTGAGCTGCCTTAATGTACACAGCACGTACATCGGCAAGCGTCTGCAAGACTTTACTACAGCTCGACCAAATAAAACAAGGATTGAAATCTGTTACAGGACTGGAAGGCCGTTCATTCATCACTCAACAAGAGCCAATCCATTAGAGACGGAGAGCAGAAAGGCCTTCTGGGATCCCCAAGAGATGAACTGACTTCCCACGGATCGATAAGAGAAATATGAGTGTCCTTCAGAATGACCTTGCTGAAAATATGCAGTACGAAAAAAATCATCTGTAATAGCGCATACTATACCGATGCTTTTCTATTTAGTATATACTTTAAATTCTATTTAGTTGTTTTACATGCGTGTCCTATTTCTGCATAATCCAATTAATTAAATACACTGCAAATGAAATTAACTTCCTCTTTGATCATCTTAAGTCAGTTCTAACAACTAAACAAAAACACTACATTAGTCTGAGTCTATATCAGAGCAATTCCTCAACGAACATCACTCTCACACCTTCGTTATAACCTGTTAGTCTAGTTGTCAAGGAAACAGCACTCCTGTGAAGCTCACAGGGAGTCTGTGACAGCATGTGTCTGTGATCAGCTTCACGACCAAACCAGAAGCCTGTGACATCGGCAGCTAACAATTCACCTCTCCTCACCTTCTCTGAACAGAATATCCCCGTGATGAAAACACAGCAATCCATATCTAATTTCCATAGATGTGCAGAATTGACTGGACGTGTCAGATCGCGGCTTTTCACTGCACGCATAAGCTATTTAATGAGAGGAATGAACACCGCAAGGCCATGACACGTTATGTTAAAACAATCCGTTGATAGAGGTATTATATCAAGTTTAAATTCTCAAATGATTATTCTTCTCTCTAGATATCATTATCAGCCATTCCATTACGACTTTAAAGCACTTTTAATCTGCTGTAGTGCAATGTGTTACCCAGTAGTCCAAGCCAAGGCCAACACGCCACTAAACAGGATTATGCGTCATTAACTTATTTATGCCAGCTGAACAAATGCCCAGCATTAAATTAACAGTAAGTAAAAGTCAGTCTGTCAGGAGGAAGGAAGGCAGAAAGGCTAACAGATCTCGCATATATTACTTTTAATTTGACATTCTGTCTGGAAAACGGCCGGCGTTTCGCACAGCGGCGCGCACGAAAAAAGATGATCAAGCCCTCGATTCAAGTCTCTCCGCAGGGACAACACAAGCCTCCTGCGTCATCTTATAAATAATCCATACGGACAGACGAGCGGTGAGTCACGCGTGCACTGTGTGAACCGTGAGCAAACAGACGACCGTGAGGAAAAGATCGATTATGCTGCCAGGAGGATTTTTGAGAGCTTTCATATACATACATCTATAAATACGGAGAAAACTGTTGCACTGAAAACTGTTTTAATGATCTCCCCGTGCGTTCGCTGCATGTTTGCAGAGGTGCATTATTGACATTCCACAGCTGCCGCACGAATTGTGTCACAATCTATCAGCTGAAACGGGCCGCCGCCACCGCACCCATCTCCAACTTCTACAAAGTAAACAATAACAGTCGTTTCATTTTGATTCATCTCACTGATTCTGAACTTTCATATGCGTTCAGTAAAAAAGTTTATGAATTATGAGTGAGTCACTCAAGCAACTGTTAAAAACACTGAGGCGTCCACGCCCAAAACAAGTCTTAGTAAGCATAAATTAACGTTTTTTTATCTACATAAGTACTAAGATTGCAGTGTGACTTTCACCAAGTTATAAATATAGGAGTGGCCTACATAAATTAAGACATTCAATAACATATGGAACACATTCATACTTGTTACACCCATATTCTGGAAACTAAATGCCTATTCACAGAAGGGATAATAACTAGGGCCGTGTCGATAATATTGATTAATCATTTTTAATATTCATTTTGCTGAACAATTATTATTGCATTCCATTTTTAGTCTTCACTCATTTCTATTACTGCTTTAACAAAACTTGACATTATTTGTAGCATTCAATAAACACAAGATGCACTGGGCCTTGTTACATTTGAGACGAAAAAGTCTCAGCTTTTAAATTCTGTCAATTTTATCAATAAATGTCGTTTTGGTGCCCTTCAATGATGTGGAAGGTCATCACAAGCGTGACCTTTTCCTCTTTACTACTAGCTATAGCATTAAATAAACATTAATGAAGGTATGTTTGGATATATCCAAACAAATCGGTATAAAGTTATAATCGAACAAGAGCTAAATGAAGTGGAATAAAACTGATTGTGAAACTGGTGTCAACCCCCAGTCCTAGCAATAATTATACTCGTTGTCTATTAATTGTTGTTTATTAAGCATGCGATACAGTTATGTAGTCAGCCGCTTTAAAGGCTTTAGCTCTTTAAAGTCAGATTCTGGTCCCCTGTAAATGTTTTTATAGTACCTAAGATGGAAAATAATGCTGAAAGTGATTTAATATTATATCTGAGGTGTGGACTTCCTCATTCTCACAGATTTAGAACTAGTATTTTTCGTGTGTGAACAGGCCTCAGCATTCATAAATTAGATAACAGATTATTTCAGTTGCCCAAAATACTTAATCTTATTAACAAACTAATAATCACAGTTTTTTAATATGTGTCATGAAGGAATTGTTACAGTTTATTAATATTAATTATATCTTGATATATTAAATGCCCCAGTTCAAAAAATAAAACGCAGAACAGAGATGCTTCGTTCGATCGCCCACAAACGATATGCTTAGTTCGTTAGTTTGAGTTTCCTGATTCAGAATCAAAACTCTTGAAGGGGGCGTATCTGTTCAGTACGCTGGACCAATGAAATGCTTCTTCAGAGCCAACACTGGAATACTATTGGCCCGTGATGTATAGTTGGTCTTTGATGACAGAACAGGAGTCACGCGCTTCAAAAGAGAGAGAACACTTGAGTGAACGGAAAAAACGAGTCAGTTCATGGAAGTGAAGAAAACCGATTCACTCACCGAACAATACTAGTTCAAAAACACCACAATGTCATCTCTAGGCGACGAGCTACTGTCCTTAACAGTAATAGGGTGTGTCCATTATTCTCAGAAATATATATAACGTTACGCATACTTGACCTAAACCTACCAAACAGATTATATTTTATTTTAACATAGAGTAACTTAACCCAAGTTACTACACATGTTCTCCACCCACTTGCTGTAAAAGTGTACACACAGCGCCACGTTGTCAGCCCTTTACGAATATTTTGGCGCGTGTGCCAAACGCATGCTATATAATTCCGATCAATAACACTGAATATCTCATGCGTCGTGACCAAATGGCAAATAAATAAATTTCGTACTTATCTGCCGTCGCTTCGTGGACGGACTCATCTTTCTTGACCGGTTCTGTAGGGTCAATCGCTCCTTCGGTCTTTGTACATAGGAATCTTCTCCCAGCTAAAGGCAGAATAGAAGGTCTTCCATTACAGACAGTCTTTAATTTAGATACTCTGCCATCCGGATAAGCAGCGCTGTAGATGTACGCATTTGGTGAAGACTTCTTATGCTTTATAATGTCAGAAAACGAACGCTTTGGGCTGTTTTGAATCAACTCCTTCAGCACAATTGAAGCCCTAAACTGTAACATCTCAATCTTGTCGAGCTAATTCGGTTTAACGTCTATTTTTAATAACGCTAGAAGACAACTTGTAGTCCTGGAAGCAACGGCACAACCAATTCCAACACTTTGCGCACCTACTGGATAGAGGAGCTTTTCGGCGAAGAACACTGAGCAAATGCGCTCGCACACGCCCACCTAACCAGCTATTGGACGACGTGCTAATATATGCGCATATTCTCTCACCTCATTGGCTTAAAAACATGTTTCATTTTTGATTGCCATGCATCACATCCTGCAATGACTCACTGTACGACCCTCATTGTATGTTTTTATTGACTTTGTATGTCGTTTATTTCAGTATATGGACAGGGTTGTGAATGTTTATTATTGTGCATTTGCATTTTTTCATACACTAACGCTACTTTATACTAACATAACGTAACTTTTTAACACACCAATGTGAATTAATGTGATTTAGTAGTATTTATTAGTTTTATTATTTTTAATTGTGTGTGTATATATATATATATATATATATATATATATATATATATATATATATATATATATATATATATATATATATATATATATATATATATATATATATATATATATATATATATATATATATATATATATATATATATATATATATATATATATATCATAGATTTCTGTCTTTATTTAAGTTTAAATAATAGTTCAGCTTATTTCAGTTCATTGAAAGTGCAAACTAATAATTTTTGATGACGTTTTTATTCACTGCATTACATTTATAAATGGTAATCTGTCCCAAGAAGTAATTTATGCTCCTTATTCTCTCCTGCAACTTCTCATATACCTTTCAATATGTTTGTTACCTGGAACAATGTATCCCATTAAATTGAAGAGTCATGGATGCAATACTGTCCTTTCGGGAAAAAAAATATAATAAGTGCAACATTAAATCTGTCACAATTCTAATAACAAAAGAATATGGTGCTTACTGATGCAGTGATATTAGTTATATATTTTTTTTAAAAATGATGCCAAGAAATGTTAATACATGATCCAGATGAGAAGCTTATTAACAATGAAATCTGATCGGGACATGTTTTAGAGAAAGCCGCTTATCTCTAATGGCTGTAAAGTAAAGAGATCAGGTCTGAAGGAAACTCTCACTGCATACTTTCATGTTCCCATATGTGAAATGCAAAGCTGTTGAGCAATCTTTATGTTGGAAAGAGTCACTAAAGAAAAATATAGCTTACTGTTTTGGTCTGAGATCATATTCTTTTGAGCTATAGTAGTGCAACGATAGACCTTTAGAAGAAACACTTAAAACACTGCAAAATGACTGCATCTACTTTCATGAAGCGTTACAAACATCTCAAACATCTTGTTGGTTGGGAGTGGTTTATGGTTCAGAAACGGGAAAGGGAAAGCTACATCTTGATCCACGGCCAATGAAAAAGTGGACATCACTTTACAGTTTCAGAGCAATAACAGTTTCACACAAACAGTCTCTTGACTATGCATAAATATATTTTTATCAGTTTAGGAACAGTTTTATTTTCTGTATAGCAACTCTTTTTAGACCGCATGCCGTTGCCCTTAAGAGAGAAAAAAACGGTATGAGTCATTGAGGCCTACTCATTCTAGAAACATCTAACTAAACGCATTAACCAAAAAAAAAAAATGTAGCGTTTCTCGCCCTCTACTGCCACAGAGTAGTAATTACACCATTTCATTGGAGGTATTAAAATAAAAGAACGCAAGAAGACACATGTATAGTGTGATGCTGCCATCTTGTGGAGAATGTGTGTACAGTCTATTGTGAGTGCATTATGCAATTTAAGCTCAGAATAATCTGAACATTGTAACTAACTAAAATAGCAGATAACACTGTAAAACCCACATACAACTGAAAAAATTGTTGCAAACATCATGATTTTTAAAGTTTAAATTAAGTCCCATCTGGTCACTAAGGCTGCATCTATGTGCTCAAAAATACAGCAAAACACTACAATTGTGAAATGGTGTGTTCTAATGTAAAAAATCAGTTTCTAAATATAATTTGTAATTTACTCATGTGACGCAAAGCTGAACTTTCAGCATCATTAGTGTCTCATGATCCTTTAGAAATCATTCTAACGTGCTAATTTGCTGCTCAAGAAACGTTTATTGAGAGGTTAATAAAAATCAATGCTTTTCATTCACACGTGAATTAAACAGCATGTTCATTTTATTACACATTCATTTAAACACATGCTGCTCTTTTAATGAAAGAATCCAGAATAAAATGGTTGCACTAAATATATACGAGCATATATAACAGATATTTTAATCGCATATTAAAGTCCAAATAAACGAAGTACAACTTCTATTTCTGAATGAGCACTGTATGTGCGCTAGGGGGCACTAAATGGTGATTTTTCTACTCGAACTCCATACAAGAAAATGATTCAGCTTTACTTTGAACTTTTTTTTTTTTTTTGATCATTTCAGTCTCCATCTTTATCTCCGTACGGGACGCAGTACAGACAAAACCTTGATTTTTTCCCCCCTCGAGTCGTTCACAAATAAAACCCACAATGACCCGAATGAGGCTCCGGGCGAGGCGCCGCGGGCGCTCTGTGGCATCCGCGCGGAGGGGTCTCGTTCCGGGCTGACCGTGGGCGGCGGGGCGGCTTATCAGCACCGGGTTGATACACGCACGCAGGCATCGCGTACGCACAACAAAAGGGTGGAAGCACAACAGCGAGTGTTTGTGACTCATTTTGCAGTTTCAAAATGTGTTAATATGATGTAGATGCAAATGAGCACGGGTGAAGACACCGACCCACACGCTGCCCTCGCTGTCGTCTGTCTGCACGCATGTCATCAAAGGCAGGCAGGCCTACTCGAAAGAAGATAAGGAAAACCACCCCAACTCATCAAAGAAGCATAATAGCCGTTTGGCACGTTATGTTTATTGATTTGTGCGTTATTATTTTTAGCGAGCGTGTATATCCAGCTCCAGTTTCATTTACTCAGCATCCAAAAGGACGCACTAAATCTGTTTACTAATGACAAAAAATAAACTAAAATTTGAACTAAAATGCAAACTGAAAATTAATTCAACATATTAATACCAAGGCCAGTATAGAAATAATAGTATACATTTGGATGAAAGTGTAAAAGAAGGCATGGTTTGATGTATTTTCTTGCATACATTACATAATCCCTCCATTTAATTTGTGGCATAGTTCGATGACTATTATTTTTAACATTAATTAGTAACAGTTAATGTTATGAATAATAAATATTGCCTTGTAGTTGTTTCTTTAAACAGGCCTAGATAATCATAATCAAGCAGGTTAGGAATTTTTCGCTATATATAATTGAAGCACAATTATTCACACCACTTGAGACTTACTGAATCAGACTGAGGTTTTGTTGCTAAGGTCATTTACTTTTAAATATTTTTTTACCATAAGAAAGCCTAGCATAAAAAGAAAAAATAACATCTGTTCAATGAGTCACGGTTTAAGGGAATATTAATTACAAAAAAAAAATTAATTTAAACTTAAATTATCGTTCAATTTATAATCACCTGAATTCATAATTCTTCATTATAATCTTGATAGATTATCTAATTAATTAAACTACCCCACCCCTACAAATTTTCAGCTTTATATTATTACAGAATGGTATGGTACTGTGTAACGGTTTTTTAACCTCCAGGGTTTTTGTGAAAACTACAAGTCGTACTTCCGCGTTTTGTACATTTCGCTCAAATACAGTCTGATCGAGGGCAGTGCACTCTGGGTGTTGAAGTTTTCTGCAACAGATTTTTTTAACGTTTCCTCTATTATTGTAGATTAAAGGACATCGATAAACCAATAGATTAAAGGGCATAAAAAACGTACGTTTTTAGGATATTTTATGTTTTATATATATATATATATATATATATATATATATATATATATATATATATATATATATATATATATATATATATATATATATATAAAACATATTTTATATGTTCTACAAAAACATAGCCTACATACCTATGATAAAGATAGAAATGCAGCGATGACGCCACTGTTTAGTCTTGATATTTATATGTTTTTAAACTATTTTCATGACTATTGGTCAGGAGAGAAGGCATGCTTGTCCGTATTAGCATTTTGGTTGTATGAGTACGATGAAACATATTAATTACCATAATAAATTAGGCATTTCTTTAAGATGGTAAGTAGGCCACATCACGTCTTGAAATTACAGTGTATATGTTAAACCACTTGATGTCTAGTAAAAGATGGAACAAAGTATGAGAAATGAAAAGTACTTCACAATCAGATGTCAAAAAAATAGAGTTTAATGTTCATGTGCTGTATAACAAATTAAATATATTAGTGTTTACAAAACAATATGTGCAGGACTACCGTATGCATATCCTAATGTACTCTCTACTCAAAAGTGATGAGAACAAGTTCTACTGACAACACAGTTTCATCCCACAGTCCAAGATGCATAAGTCTATTATACAAAGCAAGTACAAAGATTAGAGAAAGACTGATCATTTCTGTAGACAGTAACAAGCAAAGAACAAAGGTAGGCGTCTAGATATGTCTTGCTATATAGGTCATTGGTAACGATGTAATCAGTAAGGTCCAATCAGATTTTTTCTTCATCAAACTGTTTTTTTTTTTTTCTGAAGCAAATTTTGTTCCAGTGCTCTTAGAGAGCTTGATATTGCCAAGGCTTTAAGTCTCAGATGTTCATACAACTTCCCAAATCTCATTTCCCATTCCACCTAAAACGAACATCCAAAATAAACTACCACCTGCGAAGAATCGTAACGTGAAATGCTTTAAACTAAGGCAAAAAGTTGAAAAAGCAGATAAATATTCACATAACGCTCGTCTTTATCGCACGGGACGTCTCGTAACCCACCGGCTTATCGCACGCTCTCGTTAAACATAAAATATGTTTAAAATGGCACTTAAATTAAGATTTTGCATACTCGAGATCTCTGAAAATAACCCTAAAAAAATAAAAGCACACAATATTTCCACATAATCCCTCGAAATACTGAAGTGTATGATCAGGACGTTAAAAATCGGTCTCTTCGTACCGATATTGAGAGGTATTTGTCTTTGACGCAAATACAGATTATATAACAGCTTGACCGGTACATTACAGACATGTAACTGTGGAAAACCTGATTATCTTGTGCCTACTTCACCTCACGTGATGCTCTAAAACTACATAAAGAGTGTAAATCGGGTGATTTCATGGGTACAAGTCCTACGAAAACATGTATCGCCATTGAGAAACACGAGAAATGTTGCGCAGTAGGATGCAAACTCGAGAATCAAACACTAGTGCATATCAGTTTCACATACATTTGCACGTTAGCTCAATCTAAGACTATGTCTACACTACGAAACAGAGTAGAAATACTGTACAGTGAATGTCCTCTGAGGCTGGGACACCTAGACACGCTCACTGAGTTAAGTGACAACAGCTACCCGGTATTGCTCTACGACTAAATATTCAGAAATACAAATACGTTACGTGATTATGATAAAGACTGGAATGGTGCAGTAATGACGCCCTGTTTTCAAGTCCAGTCAGCGGCGAATGTCTTCAAACTATTTACATGACTATTGGTCAGGAGGGGAGACATGCTTGTCCGTATTAGCATTTTGTTGGTATGTTAAGAGTACGATTAAATATATTAATTGTGCTTACTATTGGAATAAATCAAGCATTACTATTCGTTCAAGATGACAAGGAGGCCAAACGTTCGGCTCTGAGATTTCAGTGTTTAAATAGCAACGTGTACCGCGGTTTTCCTCCGTTACGCGAGTAACTCAGCCATAGCACCATATTAGAGACTTTTAAATTCAGATTCGTTAGCATTGATATCAAAAACCCCGACAGAGGAGAAGACGACTTCCTTAAAGACCCCATGAGATCAAAATTAGAGTTTTTAGTCCCTATGTGTCATCGCTATGCTAGTGTACTACAAAATTAACCTTCACGGATGAAAAAAAACCCACATTTCTTTCTCTTCTGGTATAAACAATCAAAACATAGGGATTACGGCTGCATGATATTGGGAAACAAAATGACATTGCGATATTTAGTTTTTCTGTTGAACATCTTACTCATTTAGTAAAACTATTAGTGCTGGGCAATGATTATTCAACATTAATCATATCTAAAATAAACGCTTTTGTGCGCATAATATGTGTGTATTTATATATATATATATATATATATATATATATATATATATATATATATATATATATATATATATATATATATAAAGATTTACATTTATATAATTATATTCATATCATTTCTATTTATATATTTTGGGTGCAATTAATCGCTGCCCAGGCCTAATAACTGCACTTAAAATACGAAATGTTGCAATAATACTTATTTATTATTAATTAAAGAGAGTATTTAATAAAATACCCTTTAAATACTGTAGAAATACAATACTAATATTTACGTCTTAATTTACATTTACTTGTGCAAATGAGTTCACTCTAAAAATAACAGCCTTGTTGATTTGATGCATTTAGCCGTGCCGCAATATCTATAATATTTTGATACATGGCGCAGCCCTAATGTTTTTGTTGAATACAATGCTCTCTAGAATTATAACATTGCTCCTGTTAACAATACCACCAGCTATTAAGTAGCAATAGAAAGTAACAAATTACTGTTTATGGTGTAAATAAAGCCTACCGGCTCTTTAAAAAAAGGGCAAAATGTCATTTGATAATAGGAAATACAGGAAATGAAAACGATTGCATGGGGTCTTTAAGGAGAAGCTCAATCCGGGAGGCTCACTTAAATAGGCGACAGCTGCTTACTAACAACTTTAAAAACACTGCATCCCTCCGTTTCAGTGATATTTTACATGCATTCATATATACATACAACACATACTGTATTTAAATAACATTTAACCATTTTCAAACAGACATTTTCCATGTATGTACAAATATCGGACTTTATGTCCACACCGATAGGAGAGCATAAAAACAAGTGATGAGAGCTAGCGAGAATTAAACTAGTACAGTCAGTGACAGCACAAACAGTGTGAATTTACTCAGGAGGATGAAAATAAGGGCTCTAGGTGCTTTGGCAAAAACAAAAATGGCGAGAAACTAAAATAAACTCTATTTTGAGGCAACATTGGTTGTTAAGGCTCTACTGTAGTTGTGCTTGTTTAGTATTCACTGACAGACGACGTGTATTGTTGTAGGTTTGAGACGAAAGCATTCTGGGGCTGCTATCTGGAATCCTCCGGCCCGATTTGATGGTCTTCTTTTCAGAGAGGTTGAGGGCACGTGAAGATGCATCTCCTCCGCTTTTCTGGAGAATAGAAAATATGTTAAGAGACTTTACTGATACCCTTTTTTATGCCGTGTATGATATATTACTTGCAAGGTTCCTCATTTGCAAGTTACTTTGGATGAAAGCATCTGTTAAATGAATAATGTAAATGTTAGGTTGGCAATTACAAATACTATATGGATCATTCCTGTCGATAATGCATGTCTAAATGTAATGGTTAAAAATGCTCTCACAATGGGTGAAATGAATTTCATTACTTTTAATAACAAAAATACATTTGATGATCAGTTGTTGTAATTTTGCCCTGTCTCCATAAGTTTCTTAAATGGAAAACTGATCATTTATTAAAAATAAAATACATTAATAGCATTTTTACCATTTCCCCATGTGCTTCTTAAATGGAAAGAGTGTTAATTTATTATTATTAATAAAAAATAATAACATAAAAAAAATTAATTGTGCAACCTTTTTTTTATTTGGATCTTTTTTGTTTCGGATTATATTTAGTTTTGAGTAGTGCAGTCAAAAGATTAATCACATCTAAAATAAATGTTTTTGTTGAATGTGTGTGTACTGTGTATATATTTCAAAGGTATTTACATGTATTTAAATATTTATATAGAAATAGAAAATAATCATAGAAATAAACATAACATTTTATAGAAATATATATGCATGTTTTTGTTTATTCATATATATATACACACACACACACACACACACACACACACACACACACTTAAATTACTTGTACATGACATTCAATTTTGAACAAATTCTAAGCTTTCTATGTGGACTTCTAGGAAGGACATTTTTCACTAAGCTCATTGTAATGCATCATTCGAGGAATCTTTTGTCAAGGACACATATGGTGCCGACTTTCTTATGATTCCTTAAATGTTGCCTGTGTTGGCAGCTCAGTAGGTTTAGTCTTTTTGTGTGTGACACATATGCATTTCAACACACACCTGTAGCTGCTGACGTCTTGCTCTCTGCATTAGCGTGATGATGCCTCTTTAACTCATTGGCCAGCTGCTTTCCAAGAGTTGTGTCTCCGTCAGAAGCACTCGTCCTCTGGCTGGTCACCCTCAGATTCAGCGGCCTCTCTCCTGCACGGTCGGAATAAAACAAAGCCTTCGGTTTAACTCATGCTCTCTTTTCACCTCGCAACTGTATTCACGATCGGCGTTTAACAAAACACAAGGCTGCATCATTATGTCCATTAACGAGTCCATGCTAATGCTACGAGACAAGCATTCCCGCCTACCAGAAACACTCAGCACAATACTCTCACTCGCACTCGCAACTGAGCTTCATTTGAAATGAATGCACCTTTTTCTTCGACTGCAGCCAGCCAACGCACACGCAGTAATAGCCCGAGGACAGTGAAAGCGACTTGAAGCACACTGATCGTGAGTTGCACTGAACGCGTACACCTTCACACAGCACATTAACCTCCTCTGTCCCTGGCTGGCTGATCTCATTTGTGTCTATTGACAGCTTCGGTGCAGCATCATGACTAATGTCTGTCATTTTTAACTTAACACAATGCCCTTTAATTACCAGCAGTGGTTGAGGGGACACGTCTCCGCCGCCCACTCCTCACAATAGCTCATTTCAAACCACACAAGGTAACGACCACTGGAGTTCAAGGTTGACCAAAATTCGGAGTGAATTTGAATTAGTCAAGTCCCACGGGAAAATGCATTGGAATGACTGGATGAGAAATTCACTAAACTACACATGACAAAAAAAATCAATATAGCTAATAAATTCTGAAAACTGTGTTTGTCCACCATGGTTAAAAATAAATAAATAAATCACATTTTTAATTAAATTTTTTTTTTAATTTTTATAAAATTCTTACAGTCAGGACTATGTAGTGTATTATTTTTATATACATTTGATTGTTAATTTAAAATGTTTGCTTTTTACATACTACATCTGAAATTGTATCGGAAAAATTTAATTTATATTTTTTAATTTCAAAATATCTATCTTTCTATCTATCCTTTTAATTTACAAAAATTTAAAATTTAATATGAATATAATATTTAATATAATTTCTACATTAATTTGTATTTAGCTTCAATTTCAAGGTTTGGGTTTTTATAGTGTATTGTATTATATTATATTAGATTAGATAATCATTTACAATAGTACATGTATTTAGCAAGGATTTATTCAAATATTTACTCTAATATGAGATATTTATGTTCCAAAAGATTCTTATTTTAAATAAATTAACTTTATATTAATCAAAGAATGTATCAATGCAAACATATTATGGTTTCCACACAAATACTGACTTCAACAGTTAGAAATGTTACTTTAATACCAAGTAACATATCATAATGATTTCTGAAGAATCGCATATTAAAACGGATTTTTTTAAATTGTGATATTTCAGAATATTAATGTGTGTGTTTTAACTGTATTTTTGCTCAATTAAAGCCTTGGTGAACAAAAGAGAATTCCTTGAAAAGACTTCTTTTCATTTTAAACTCCCAACTTTTGACCGGCAGTGTGTGTATATTTACACTCTTTACAATCACAGTCTAGAATGAAACTGCTGCTGTGGTTGAAATGCTATTACTTGCAACCCCCGACGGCACCGATTCATTTCATTAAAGCCCTACCTGCAGAGGGACAGTCAAGGTTAAAGAAGGACAAATTTAGTTCTCATCTAATTCTCACTTTCTGCCTCTGCTTCTCTCTCTGCAGATCCCATACGCCCACTCTGGAGTTCTGAGAACACATGGGATATTAGGAAGCAGAGAGGGATCACGTACTCAAAGAGTTCATGAAGGAGTTATTCTCAGAGCTGGGGAGGGCGAGATCATAGTGTGAATAAACCACAAATGATTATTATAAATAATGAACAGGGTTTCACATTACATCAAATGAGAAATTAAAGCTCATTATGACAGCTAAAGAAAGCTATCTGTTAGCATTAAAATGCTCTCAATGGTAGCTGCCTGGCTGGTGCATAAAAGAAGGAAATGTCATTAAAAGTGAATACCGAATATTAGTTTTTTTGAGCATCATTAAGCAATTAACAGTGGCCTGCCACTTAAAAAAAATTTGTTTATGTATAATGAATAATAAAAATCTTCATATCAAATATAAATATTAGCGCTGTCAAACAATTAATTGCATCCAAAATAAAAGTTTGTTTACATAAATACACATACATGCATGTATTTCCAATTTTTATACTTTTTATATAATATATTTATTTATAAAAAAAGTTATTATTATATCTATTATTTACTCAAAATTAGTGGCAAACAATTAACTGCGACAAAATAAATCATCTACACATTTAGGAAAAACATGATATATTTTATATTATATATAAATATAATTATTATCTAAACATAAAAATATAAATCTGTACATTTATACATTATGTGTATGTATTTATATATACATAGTAAATATACACAGAACACATTATGCAAACAAAAACTTATTTTGGATGCGCTTAATCACAATTAATCATTTGACAGCACTAATAAATGTATAAAATATACAATATACTGTGGAAAACCTTATATGCATAAAATATGTTTAATAATCTTTTTTAAATCAAGTTATCTAATTATATCATACCGATGTAGCCAATATATTAAAAAAAGTCCCATGTTGGCTGCACTACTTTTGCAATGCAAAACTTTGTAAAAAATCGTGTAAACATTTGTGCCTGTGCTGTGATGCAGATAATCAGTGCTCAGATTCGGTGTATGCGCAGTAATTATCGTCATGTACCAACACGAGGGTCAAAATGAACTCCAGACGGGTGGCATTCTAAGGCACAAGATTAGTAGCAGAACGCAGAGCTGTGTTCATATTTCCACCCGATGTCCCCCTTCCCTCTCTGACACCCACCACCCCGCCTCCGCCTGCAGCTGCCAGATGAGCCCCAGAAATGAGAGTGCCAACAAGAAACGAGAAAACAGAGAGTCTGGAACAGGTGATGCAAGCTACTGAATTATCTGAGAAACAACAACTCAAATGCTTCATTGGTTTTCAGTGCCGTCTAATATCTGGATGGTCAATCAAGAGTAAAAGACAGCTTGTATGCTTTTCTGATCGGAATAATAATAGTTGTTTTGTTCGCTTTTTGGGTCTTGAATTATGAAAATTTATTTCTTGACGTCTACGTAAAGCAAAGTGGTTCTTGACTGGATTTGCTTTGTTTTTAATAATGTACCTTTATATTCGAATTATTAAAAACTATTTGCTAATACAAAATTTAAATATAATAATAATAATAATAATAATAGTATTGTTTACATAAGGATTAATAATTATGTTATATATCTATATATATATCTCTATCTATCTATCTATCTATCTATCATATATATATATATATATATATATATATATATATATCTATCTATATATCTATCTCTATCTATCTATCTATATATATATATATATATATATATATATATTCACACACATACATACACACACACACATACAGTATACTTAATGCTTATTAAATATACAATAATAAATTATTTATAAATAACATTATAAATATCATAATTTAAAACCACCACACTTTTTTTTAACCTTTATAAATACATTCATACTTGTTTATTTTCCTTACTATTAAAATCCAGTGCTCCAGGTCAAATATCCCTAGATAAGAGAATTAAATGGAATTTTATCCAATTTGGTGAATGTCAAAGTCAATAATAAATAAATTAAAATGACAGCCCCAGAAATATGTATTTGTATATATATAGTTCTTGTGTTTAATGTTCGTTTGGTACCCTATTGGTAGACAACATTAAAAATATATACTGTAAATTGTCCTTGCAGTTGCTGCACAGCACATTGCTTTGGATAACGTGACATCTCAATTTTATAATGCACAAACTCACCCTGCTGGTCAGTGTTTTTGTCGGCAGAGAGCCCGTTGCTGTTCTGCCTGTCTGTGCTGTGTTTGTAGGGCCCCGGTGGAACCCTCCACTCTAGAGCCTGCAGTCTATCCTGCGCCGCAGCGTCATGCAGTATCTCCATCTGCTTGGCCAACAGACGCTCCAGCTGAACCTATAATATGCACAGACAGCAGGGAGTCAGACAAGCGGATGTGTATAGCATCGTACGTACAGTGTGACAGAAACGATTTCCAATATTCATCATTCACAACATACTGCAAGTGTAGTGATACAAAACAAAACTAACCATAAACAAACTCCTACAGTTCAAATATCTGCTGAATATGAAACAGGGCTTACAATTACTGTAAATATTTAGTTTTGACTGCATTCATGTTTTCTCTGTGCATTTCCCGGATTATTATTAAAACCACTTGACTGATCCAATAGCACCCCTCCTACATGAGCAACGGCATCCTACCTAAAAAGAGCCAAACAAAAACTTTTACTGTTTTTTTTTTTTTTTTTTTTTTTTTTTACACTGGAAGATGCTATTCACAGTTACAAAATGACACGTTTCCACTTCACAACACAAAAGCAGCATAATTAACTGATGTTTCTGAGACAATGCATTCTATCAATCTATCTCTTGAAAAAAAACCAAAAACAGAATAATTAAAAAGAAAGGACAGCCCGGAATAGTTTTTAAATGCTGAGAGGTTGCTGTAACAGCTTAAGATACACAATGGAGAGAAGTATCCACTTTGTCTTAGATATAGAAGATATAAGACACAGATGAGATGACTGTTGACAAAAAGTACGGAAAAAGAGATGAAAACGAACACTTTGAGCAATGTAAGAATCATTGCATGCAAAAAAATGCAATACAAACATGCAGTGCATTGTCAGAATTTTTCCACTAGAGGCGCTACAGCAGATATTAGCATAAACAGTCTTCGTCTACAGTAATTTTTCTCTCTATTTCAAGTACTGCCGTAACAGGGTCAAAGTTTGAAGCCAAACATATTTGTATGATTTTATATTTGAATAATATTGCATATTTTAGCTTAATTTATGTTAAAATCTTAAATCAATTAATAAAACACTGACAAATCTGTGAATCTTAAGAAAAAGTTTCTATTTGTTCTCCATTTTAAGTCACTGGTTTTCAGCCTGGGGCTGGGGCGAAACTGTTATCTGAACATAATCATGATTTAAAGGCAAAAATAAATTAAAACATTAGCTATTAAATTGTTATACTAAGTATATTTTACATTTGTAGTATTATAAACAATGTAAATATATTTTATATTATTCATATAATTTTAATATATAATTTATCAAATAAAATGTCATATGTTTGGATTGGTTTGTTGTATTTGGTTTATTTATTGTAATTTATATAAATATTATGAATATTATTTAATATTCATATCCAATTATATAGAAGGGACTAGAGTATTGTCTTGGACAAAGAGCTGTCTAGGACTCACAACAATAAGATTTTAAGGTCAGCAAAAGCACTGATCATCAGTTTATCAGGACGCCTCTTACACAAAAATTCAACCATTAATTGTTCCTATAAGAGACCAGTCAACCAAAAAGTAGGTCATGGTCAGGAGGACAGGCGAAGCTCTTGCAGCTACTGACCCAAAACCTGCATGATAGGATACCAGAGCGAGACATGTGGTGGTAGACGGTAGACAGAAGACAGAAGACGGAGTCAGCGAGGCGCCTGAGAGCATTCCTCTCCCACACACAAATAAACACACTGTCATAATGCAGTCAGTCACCTGGATGTTCCGCCCAACCGTCTCCTCTCCTTTAGATCTGGCGTGGGCTAGCTGCTCCTTAAGGGTCTCCTGGCGCATGTGAATGGCCTGCAGCGCCTCCTGGAGGTCAAAACAGCCCTCCTGCAGATCGATACACATTCCATTGATACTCCCTTCCAGAGGCAGTCAATTTCAAAATGAACTTTGCCATTTTTGCTAAATAATGTTTCTGTCCATCCGTGCCGTGTTTCAGCAGGATAAACATACAGTCCAGCTCAGAAATATGCCACTGAATGAATAATCAATCAATCAACCCACTGACTCATAGTTTCGTCCACATGTTAAGCTGTCGAGAGAGTATTTTAACACTGCAAAAATTAAGCAATCACCAAAAACTCCACAAGCACTATGCCGCAATTATCCTATCAGGCAAAAATTTGCAAAAAAAGGCCCACACACTGTGAAGGTCAAAGGCAAGTCTTCAGGTCTTGAAGATGTTTATGATGTGACATTTGTCGTTCTTTTATTAAAGCTGTGGGTTTTTTTTTTTTAACTTCACACTTATTTTCCTTTCTTACCAAACAAAATTGACATCATACCACTGTAGATATGTTTTAATCACTGTGTTTTTCAGTGGTTTTTTAACTTTGCATCAGAAACGAGTGATCCCTTATAAAATAAAAATCCCTTCATTTGCAAAAAAAAGTTGTTCCCCCAGTGCGCATCAAAAAAATCTTTGACTTTGCGCTATGGGACAGCAAAATCTGACTAACCATTGAATGGATCTTGCTCCACAACATCTGAAATGTTCTGGTCATTCTGAAATGCCAAAGCAAAGTCTATCATCAAAGTATTTCCGTATAATTGCTTCCCAGAACTGTTTCACGACTGCGTTCTTAAACAGCAGGCATCCACCTCCGAAAGCAATTTATTTTGTTTCGTCTGCTGGGTCTGAGGTGCAAGTAATTTATTATACATGAAAATTATATTCAGTGTCTTCTCCTAGTTTTCTTAGTGATATATAGTGAAAGTTTACCAGGAAATGATGATTCTGTTCTCTTTGACTCATCAGATGGAAACAATGTTTCTGATTTCAATTTTGCGCATCCTTGTGGTGTGGAGAGACACAGATGAGATGAACTGCTGAATAAATTCATTGTTTTTACTTTCTTTGCATACTAAAATGATTCTCTTAGCTTCATAAAATACACACTGAACAAGTGACGGCAGATGGACTATTCTGACTATGTCTTTCATACTTTTCTGTACCTAGACAATGTCCATTATTTGGCAGACAATGGGATATTCAAAAGCCTCCCAGGTTTTATCCAAGGCTAAATATTCATTTTGGAGTGATGTAACCCTTTAAATGTGCAATTTTGAATGTAAACCTGCAGTAATGGGCAAAGAACTGAAAACTTAACAGACAGCAATATGAATTGAATAAACGTTTTACTGGAGGTCCATGGGGTTAGTGTGACATTTGAAGAATACCTGAACAGCTCCAGGACAAGCTGTTAATCTCAACCACTTCACAAAGCGAAGCCGCTAATTTTTCACTAACTAAAGCTTCATTCCTCTTGAGCGAAAAAGGTCACATACCTAATAAAATGTCATCCCACTTAAGAAACCCTCAGGATGAGTTTCAAACCTGATGGGCGGATGAACAAACAGAACATTTTGTCTGCAGTACCGATATGTCTAAATTGCTACACGAAGGATGAGTTTGAAAACTTCAAATGTTTGCACGGGTTGCCATGGGTGCAAACTACCACAGACATTCCAGCCCTTTCACTACTAGTTGGGTGTTTGAGGCAGAGAGGTAACTGCTAATAACAGCTCTGACGCAAATTTGCCAACACTCACGCAGTAACAATGAACTCATCAAGCCACTCCTGCGAGTTATGGCTTTTCTCTTTCTTGACGTGGAGCCTGGTCTTCTGGAGCACACAGACAAAGGTACGCCTGCATGTATACGCATGTGTCTTCAGACTCGGCCCCTTTTCACTTTGTGGTATCTGCGCAAATGCATGGGCGTGGGTGATTCCGAGTGCGCCCACGTAATGATGTCACTTCTACCTCAAGAATACGGGTGGGCGCGCAACTGATCTCATTTGGACCTTGTCTGGGTGCATGTGGGCGGGCGGCTTATTCTCACTGGTGTGGATGGGAGTGTAATGTGGGCAGAGTCGAGGCCAGACAGGGACACAGCGAGAGGGGAGGGGAAGTTTATGCTTTTTTTTCTGCAGTTCAGACACACATGCTATTAACTGTCACACGCTTTGAAATGGCTAAACGCGGAAAATCCATTCTAGAGTGAGTTGGGTTCAAGTGCATCAAGCAGTTAAACTGCATCAACGCAAAAAAAGTACCAAGCGTGAAACAGCAAGACACTAATTTGACTAATTTTTAGTGGTATATAAAAAAAGTTCAGCTTGCTTTGTGCACAAACAAGTTATTTTTGCAAAAAAAGTGGTGGGGTAGCTTGACCAGTTGGTAAATGGATAAAAGAACGTGTGAAATATACCCTTGCTTTTAAATGTAGCAGGAAAGTCAGAACGAGTGAATCAGTTTGATTGGCAAATTATTTTTTGAACCAATTCAGGTAATAGAATAAGCATAGCAGGAAAGTCAGATTCAGTTTAGTGAATCAGTTTAGGAAATAATTCAATGATTTGAGTGGTTTGACCAAACAGTGTGTGACAAGATATAACCTTTCTCTCAGAGAAAGACAGATTCATTTTAGTGAATCAATTTGTTCATAAAAAAAATGATGCACATATTCAGGTAGTTTGACCAAATGGTATGCTGCTTAAAAATCTGACAAAACTTTTCTTTCTGAAACATAGCTGGAAATTAAGATTAGGTTCAGTGAATCAGTTTGTTTAAAAAATTATAACATAATTTGTCCCTCTTGAAAAAGCAGAGAAAGTCCAAATCAATTTAGCAATTCTGTATGTTCATATTAATGTAAAAGTAATTCACAATTTTTAACGGTACACTGCTAAAAAAATTAGATAAAAGTTAAGAAAATAAGGAAAGTAGATTCATTTTTACCAGTGTCATTAGTTTGAAGAAATGTTACATTGTTTACAAATATTACAAAAACATACATTCTCTTTAAAGTAGAAGGAAAGACAGTATCAGTTCAGTTCAGTTTACGAGTGGGATGGATGTGTGACTAATCTGTGGCTCTATAAAGAAATAAAAGTGATTTCTACCTTTAAAAAATTCCAGTAATTCTTTTCAGAAATTAAGGCTAACATGAATGTCCCATTTAGAATTATGGCAACTTTAATCAGCATGATATGAGGCATTACATTTATACCGAACAAAAATTTACATGGGGGAAAAACTGTAGCTAGATACTGCTTAAATGATCTGGATTTGCTGAATAGAAAGTGCTGTTTGGGTGCCTGTCACTGCATGTTGAACTTGCAGATGTCTTTTTTTTCAAACAATGGGTGAGTAATTCACTCCATTATTGTATGTTGCTTCACATAAAAAGTCTATTGCGAAAGACTGTGTTGATAAATATGCTTATAGTACATTCTCAACATGATTTCTGCTGAGTTCAGTGCTTGCGTCGTACTCTAAATATTTCTGCCAAAATAAATACGCAACACGTGCCACAGATACAGTTTCCTGTTAAAGAAAGTTAACATCCTTGCGCATTTTTGTCATAGTGAAATCTTTCTTAAATAATGCCTTTCAATGTTTGTTTTAAAAGCAAATTACTGTGTTTTCTATATTTTCTTTTGTTTTATTTAGTACACTGACTAGAGTAACTACAGTACTGTTTAGGATCAGGTAAAGTTGTGTTGACTGTAATTGGAATTTATGTGTAAAATATATATTTTTTATGTTATATTACTAAATATACACACACTTTAATGGCTTAGTTTTTTTATATCATAAATGTTGGGGTTGTAAAATTGTATTCTTATAGCGGTATATAGTTTTATATTCTGTATTGTTCATGGTTTCTAAGCAGTTTTGAAGCAGCTTCTGAGGTGATGGTATTTATTCACATGACTAGTCTGGGAACATGACGTAAAAGTAAGGTAAAACATGATTATTAAGTGAGTAACAATGCAAATTAGGGAAAAGAAAGGCGCTTGTAATTTGCCACTGTCTGATAATGATAAAGGACTCATTTCTCCTTAGATGTAGAGTGGGTAGAAACCACTGATTTTCCGAAGTGGTCACATGTCTGTGCCCATACGCGTAGTGAAACCAGGGCAAAGGTTAAGCGGGCAAACACCTGCTCTTCTTCAGACACCAGCCCAACCCAGAGGCATTGATGTGGGATGTTAGAAGTTTCCAGTAGATCTAACGACTGGACAGTGATCAAATGTGTCACTAGAGAGCCATGAATGGACGCCTGCCATAGAGCACAAAGGCCTCTTCAGCAAACCACATCAATTAGATCACTATGTGTATAGCTAGGCATAGGTCAGACTGATCGCGGATATGTAGGTTATGGAAAAATAACGACCGTGGGCCGGTTAAATATGGATTTAAGGTGTGAACGAGGGAGTGGGCTCGCGAACATTAGTCCTTTGTAACTTCTCCAGGCTGAACTTTGGCCTTTCCCCTACACCATGACATGCAATCCTGATGGAGCTACCCCGCATGCTCCTGCAAAGCCCTCCCACACAGTTCAGTATGCTGACAGGCAGCTATGCAAACAAAAAGCCACTGGACCCACCCAGTGTCAATCCTGCCTCCTACAACAGTTTCCTCGCATATCGGTGTTAGCGCCGCAACGCACACTTATAACAAAATGACTTGAGAAATCATGTTGAAAGCTACAGACAGATTATTTGGCGAAATCATCAAGCGGTTTTACTCACCTCGGTTTTAATTCTCTTGGGCGACGGCTCATCTCTGTCACCGCATCGAGATCTGTAGGAAAGAAAATTAAATGTTTAGCCCTGAGCAAGCTTGATAAAACCACTAGCAATTACACATTCTTTTACAGAAAAATGTGTTGTGTATTAAAAATATATTTATTCATTAATTTGTAAAGCTTTGAAGTTTTTTTTAAAGAAATTAATACTTTTCCAGTTATTTTATAGTTATAAAAAATTAATTATAAATTATTATAAATAATTATTTTAAATGCAAGTAATACTTCACACTAATACTATTTTGCTATATTTTTTATTCAAACAAATTTGGGCAGGAGACAAGTCTACCATTATGGATATATTATTACAAATACTTTCCCCAAAATGTTGATATTTTTAATTTTAAGTTATAAAAGAACACCTAATATGCTGATTAGATATGTTCTGCATGGACCCCCTTTAATAGTTTCACAGACCCCTGCTTGAAAACCTGTCCTTAAAATACTAATATTTGCTTTGGTAATACTAGCTTTTCACCTGCAAAAAAAACTTAGAGTGCCCTTGGCAAATTTCATTGTGACGTAAGAAGCATTGTACGAAAACTTGACCTAGATAGCTTTCGCAATACCCAGTCCATGACTGTGATGCAATCTTTCAAGTTTTGAATGAGTGATTGCAATTATGTAACGCCAAAAGGAATTTTCCATCCACTGACACGCAAACCTGGCAATCCAGGAAACACCTGCATGGTCTCTTTGGATGGCAGGTTTTGAGTGTCTGATAAAGCCTGTATGCCTTTAGATGCAAAAGAGTGGGAGTGTTCTCATCTCTTCATAGACCTCAGTGCAGTACTTCACACCATGCACTAAGCCGACTTTGATATCACGGCTTGGCTCTAAGCGGACTACCAGAGAGCAGATACTGAGCTGCTCACAATGCATTAGCATGAGCTATCTCTTTCTTGGCTTAAAGGCTAAACATCATGAATGATTACTCTAGTCACTTACGAGGTGTAAAAAGTGATGCATGCAGAGACTTCAAATCCATTAAAGCAAACAAACAACTGCTCTACATTGTGTGTTCTTTATAACAACAAGGAGGAATCTGCTAAATATTTTGGGTTTAGCAGTAGTTTATGCACTGATTTAGGGGTTAAATCTTTTTTAATTTATGATTTACACAATAGTAAATTTTCTTAAATATACATTATGACACTCATATTGAGGGCCTGCATCTGTGGAAATGGACAAATGGACAATCCTGCCCTGATGCTGTTGTTTACCCAAAGTACTCAAATTGCAATATTTTTACACTGTTACAGAGACATATTGTTAACACTTTTTTAGGGAATTTGTCTGTGTATAAAGAACTAGGATATGAGAATGTATTTTCATTAATATTTTAACAATTGCACGCTTTCAGTTTTAACCAAAGGTCCAAAATAGTCAACCACAGTGTTTCATGTTTGGGAAATGACCTCAAAGTTCTTACTTGCTGGTTCTGTAGGTGTATTTGTACGTGACCTCTCGGGAAACCTGACGGGCCAGTCCGAAAAGCTCATCTCTGCGAGTCAGCAAGGCCACCTCCTTCATACAGAGCTGTGCACTTGCAGCCTCATTCACTGTCAGCTATGCAGAAACAAACACATTTTTATCATTCGTTTGAATAAATAATACATATTGTTATGTGCTAAGAATTAAACCAGTCCCACGAGCAAGCAACACCCTTGCATGATATTTCTGGTGCAGCCGATTAACCCGATGAAACTACCCTATTGAAAACAAAACAGCATATGCTGCTTAGGGATGCTTTAGGGTTTGAGCTGGTCTAACCTGGTCCTAAGCTGCTTTTAAGATGGTTTAATCATATGCTGGTCCTAAGATAGTCCTAAGCAACTACGACCAGCTTCATTTTGGAGTGAATTACCTATGGACTAGCTTAAATCAGCTGCCATGCTTCAAAACATTTCTAACCAGCATATGCAGTTTTTCTTCCCCAACAGGGTATGCTTAGACATGCATGTTATATTTAAACCCCAAAAGCACCCAGAGCCCTTTAAAACGCACCTCATGCAGAGTCAGATGCTTTCCATCCTTCCTTTTTGAGTCGAATCTCCCATATATGGCGCTATACTTGCGTATTTCCTCCTCCCTGTGCGGATCCTCGTCGCTCATGTCGAAGATGTGGCTGATCATCTTGGCAAGCTTCTTATTTCCCTTCAACAGTTCTTTAACCTCTCCGGGGTCACTCTTGGGCAAAGTCTGAGCGATTCTTTCCACGCAATCCGCCACGGACTGAACAGCAGCCGCATCTAGCGCCTCCAGGCCGTCCCGAGGGGAAGACGGAGAGCCCAGTTCAGCCGGGGACAGGCTGTGCTCGCTCTCCGTGCCATGACCTGCCCAAAAACGTGGCTCGCTTCCACTCTGGAGGGGCGAAACAGTGGCAGAAGAGTTCCCGTTACCCGATTCTCCTTTTCCGGGATCAACGCAAGCAGCTGCCAAACACTTGGGCACTTTGACTTGGGTCTCTCCCCGGGCGCCATTCCCAGGTAACAATGTGGGTGACCCTTCGGGCAGCTTGTAGACGGGAATGCTGCAGACGGGAAGAGACGTGAGGGGCTGATTGAACAGGGCAGGGTTTGTGACCCAATCTCGCAGAGCTTTCTGTAGGCGTCTGACGTGCAACGGCTTGCTTGCCATGCCTACGAGCGCCATGATCTCGAGAAACTCGTCCTCGCCAGCCTCGCAGAGCTGCTGAACGTCATCGCCGCCCTGCTGGATAAAGGCGTCGTAGTAGCACAGCAGGTTGGCCCTCTGAAGGATGCGGTAGAGCTGCAACTCCCCAAGGGTTCTGGGTAAAGTCGCTGCCATACCTGAACAAAGAAAGGAACAAAGTAAGCAATTACAGGAAACAAAGCAAAAGCGCTAGAAGGAGAGGACACTGGTTGCCACAGCAGGGGGGGAGGAAGAGAAATGTGTGGCTGGATCCAAGAGTGGCGACTATAAGAGAGCGCCTGTCAGGCTCCTGGGCTGCTGGGAGAGTCACATACCACACTCCACCTCTGCAACACGCGTAGGTGGGCTCTCTCAGCACAGGCCTCATTTGTTTCTACTGGGATCTGGCTTCTACAGCTGCCACTGTCAGGATCTGGATCCACAGCAGCACAGATAAAAGCGAGATTGGCTGCAGGGGAGGGAGGTGGGGTAATGAAGCCGTGTGGGAGTGGGACGGTAGGTGTGCGTGCTAAGAAGATAACGCTCTGCATTTTACTTTAATTCACCCACTTCTTCCTTAGAAGGATACGGGGATTATGAATGCATGACAAACGTGCACGAATAGAGACATAATGCTCTCTGCAAACTTTGTCAGAGACTGTAATGCATACCAATGTGGTAACC
Source organism: Puntigrus tetrazona (assembly GCF_018831695.1). Lineage (NCBI taxonomy): Eukaryota > Metazoa > Chordata > Actinopteri > Cypriniformes > Cyprinidae > Puntigrus > Puntigrus tetrazona. The sequence goes on along the minus strand of NC_056707.1, from coordinate 20,537,517 downwards.
GAGCTCATTTGCTTATTTTAGATGCATTTTAGAAATTATATGAAAAATAATGATATATCTGAGTTTGGTGTTTTGAATCTGCATTTGCAAAACGCTATTCATTTGTGGATCTGTGCATATTTATAGTGATGATTTACAAATGCATAGACAATGCACACGAAAACTATTCAGTCATTATGAATGATGTTTGGCATCTTTGAATGATATTTTGTGAATGTCACTTAGATTCGTCATAGTTTGTAATTCTGGCTATTCATTTGTCGCAGTAAAATGAAAAGAATTAAAGGTTCCTCTGACTGGCAAAACACCGGAGAACATCACGGAACCTGTGAAACTTACAAAAGGAACTCCAAGAACCAAGTTCCTACAAGAACTCCAAAGACTGTCAATACTTCCTTCCCATCACAGGGAAAGCATTGAGAGACACTTAAATTGTACACTGAACTTCACTGAGTACACAACATGATAATTGAGGCACGTTCAAAATGATGCCTAGAGGTTCTCCAGAGGTTTCTCCAGCGTGGCAGTCTGAAGATCTCCAAACAAGTCTTTTAATTTTTAAAGTGGTGAATCATATTTTGTGAATAAGAATTAGGTTACTCATTTGTGAATCATATTTTGTTAATATATTCTATCTGAGACTATTCTGACCCTTAGGGATATGTCAAGAAACTTATATTATTTCAACATCACACCAGAAAACAGCATTTACATTAAAATATACCAACTACCCTTTTTATTTTTATTTTTTAGAAATAATCTGCCAAAAAAATTGTTATCTCTTACCCAAAATTTTAAAACAAACACACACTGACATACACATCTACATTTGAACCTTTCTCTGCCTGCTATGAAGTATAAAGACAGAAACTGCACTACAACAATAAACCTATAAATTGCAGAACTTTTATGGCGTTTCTATAATACACTCATATACTTTATATATATTTTTTTTTTAAATAAAACAACCATATTTTAAAATAAAAGAACTATGTGAATGCCAGACCTCAATTATTGTTCTTTAAGTGGCAGTAAAGATGACAGATGCTGCTAAATCATCATGACTGTTAGTGTACTAGAGGTGAGTAAGAACAGTAACACAGCGAGGCTGATAGTGAGTACTGATGAGTGAGTGTATGGAGTCTAATGAGGACACCCCACTGCACAGCAGAGTGATCCGCCACTCTAATGGATGACTGAGGCCTAGACCCAAGTGAAGGGTGCCTTGTTGAAACCAATTCAGTATCAGCATGGATGGCACTTAGGCAGCAATTTATCCAAAGCTCTCTCTCCCGCAGCATGCTGGCTTCCTAATGCTGGAGATCTGAGGCCAGGGCTTCACGCAACACGCTGAGAGCACTCACAGCACGTACTCGTGTTGCCCAACAGCGACCCTCTTATCAATCTAAATGAATAATGGATTCACATCGAGACCTGTCCTAAATAGTGCTATGAAGCTATCGAAAAGGAGCTTCTCTTGAAAGGCAACCTATCAGTCCTGTGCATCAGACTAAATGTTTGCAGAACAGCTGCTCTCTATATAAAATCTACAAGGGCTGTTTTTTTGTAGAAAGGAACATAAGGCACTACAAGAGACAACACAATCAATTCACTTTTTAAGTGGATGACAACACAAGAAAAGGAATCATTTGTGTGAATATAAGAAGTGAGGTATCTCTTAAAGAAATAAATTCTGTCATCATTTACTCACCTAATTTTGTTTCAAACGCGTCACTTACTTTCTATTGGAAACACTAAAAGAGATATTTAGAAGAAAGCTCTCGCAGCTTTCATCCATACGTGAAACTGAAGGGTAAAAAATATGTCAACTTCAATTTTGGTCTGTTCTGCTATGTGTTAAGATGATTCTGAATATTATACTGCACACTTTGCAGAAAAAAGCATCATCATACTCCTACACTTCTTATTTTTATGCTCCTAGAAGAGGGAATATAATGAGGATGAACATTTCCATTCTTTTAATAAAAACTGTAACTTCAAATATTTAAAGATGTAAAATAACTTGCCACAATGCATCACTTTTCAACTGAGGACCATCAACTCAAGTTCAACTTTGATAATCTTTCTCAAAGCACTTCAAAAGCTGGGTTTTGAAAAAGCGCCACTAATTTAAGTGGCTGCGCCTTTAAACAAATATTGTATAATTAGTCAGAGAGGTCTTTCAAAAACCAACAGGGGAATATATTGGTGAGGAAAGTAGAGAGAAGAAGAACAGGCATGATAAAGTTCACCTATTAGCGTCTGATATTAGTAACATCTGAGTCGGTATATAGGGGCCCAAGTGTGTACAATGAAGTGGTAAACAATGAGTCATAAATTCACAGGGCACCAACAACACCTCAAAACAAAAATTCCCATTACCTCATTCCAATTTATTATTCAAATGATACACCAAATATGAGGCATCACTAACTATTACTAATGTTTGCTTTAGGAACACTAATAAACCATCTCTGACAAAACAGCATTATAGACACTTAACATATTGTTATCACTGTATATATTGTCATTTGCAGACCATGGCAGGACTGCTAGAAGGAAATTTGTTACATTTGAATTATTGTTTTATTAAAATTAAAATAAAATTTGGTATTCAGTATAAAGGAGTAAAATCTCTAGTAAAAACAGAGTACTATCCTCTTAATCGTAAAAAATATTCTTAAAAGTTTTACTGTAATCTTTGTTTGACAGGTCAGTAACATTGTGCACCATTTTAAAATTTCATATAAATTATACTTTTTCTACACCATTCATCAAATTCTCACCATCATTTTTAGACCATTTTTGACTAAACCAGTTGTCACATCCCAACACCTTTTTGACAGTGTCAATTATTGACTACAATTATTAGTATTAGCTACAAGACATTTTTTCCTTTACAGGAACGCTATATTCAATATCAGTTTAACAATGCTGTAATATATAATAATAATTACAACAGTCTATAACATTTGAGCTTTTGGATCGTTGCCCTGTAACATCAGCATGCAACTATGTTAATTTTCATCATTATTATCATACGTTACTTTTCCTGTTTATATATAAACAAACCAATAGCTATACAGATTATTGAATATGTCAAATAATAATATTTAATATCCTGTTGCTATATGAAAAAAAAAAAAATCACACAAATAAAAGCCATTGCACAATGGGAAGCATTGGGAAAACTCTGTCTGGAAGTGAAGAAGCGCTAAGGATGCTACACACACAGCTGCCGACGACCAGACGCCCACGGGGGCGCGTTCACACACCGTACCGAGCTGTCCGGTCTGCACGGCGCGCACATGGATCACAAAAACACGCAGGAAAGTTGCACACAATACACGGATTCAGCGCTCCGCCGCATTTGCAAGCAGCACTGCACAGAAGTACTGACAAAAACGTACCTTTTGGTTTTCTTTCTTTGTCTTTTCCACCAAAACTCTTCCAAAGCGCCGTCTGCTTGTTTGATTGTTAAAGTTCTGAAATGTGACGCTCCGTTGATTTACGCGACGCTTCACCTGACGTCCAGCGAGGTGCCGCGCGTTCGGCGGGTAAGCGACGCTCCTTCGCTCTTCTTTGAATTAACTCTCACGCACTCTGTAGTTTGAACTACGGAGGACACTCCTAACTAGTTGGTTTCCGCCTCTCCCCTACTGCCAGAATTGGGATATTCCGCGCTTGCTGCATTGCTCACTCTCACTCCCACGCGCCTGCGTGACGCAGATCCTGGCGTGGGCGGTAGCGGCGCGTGGGAGGCTGCTGCATGGAATACCAAACCTCATATCAACCGCATGCACCGCATCATACCGCCTCATATATATATATATATATATATATATATATACATGGACATTTATCATGTTTGTTGACCTTACTGAAAATACGCCAGCATACAGCATAACGGTTCGGTGGCCGCCCTGTACCGCCCACACCGGTGCTATTCTTGCCCCCTCCTCCTCCAGTGCAAATTCACCTGCTGCCTACAGCCTGTCACATACTGAGTCCTTGTGCATTCCAGTGGGCCCCGTTTCACATCTTATTAGTTCTACCTGTTCCATTTATAGAGTTCTGGCGCTGATGGCCAATAACTGGATCTGCGGGCAATCTCATAAACAACATAATTACGTTTTACTTTTAAAAACGCACTTTCTGGAGATGAGTTAATTAGCTAGTAAAAAGCTTCAGCGATGCTGGATCCTGGGTTTGTAATTAAAGAGCATGCGAAAAGAGAAAAACTTAGCACAAAGTACAAAACAGAGTAAACCTAGATTTGCATTTTCTGAAGGAAATACCACAAAGAAGAACAGTAGTGTTCAAATCTTTGCAAGTTTAGGTTTAATGTCACAACAGTTGATTTTATCTATAGCCTATAAATATTTATTTTATTATATAGGCTATTAGAGAGAAAAGAGAGAGAGTATGCACACAAACACACACACACACACATTTTATATACTGTATATATATATATATATATATATATATATATATATATATATATATATATATATATATATATATATATATATATAGAGAGAGAGAGAGAGAGAGAGAGATAAATAGATAGAGAGATTAGAGATTATAATGCATAGACAAATGCATTATAACAATACAAATTTTCACACTCTGATGTATGCAGATTTTGCTTAACAAAGGCGTTTTATATGACACATCAGGGTATTTATCATCATCAGATCAAAATGTAAACACAGTCAGTGAGAGTTAAATCAATGTGGTTTAATATGGCAGCGATGTCTGATTCATGAAGACGAATCATTCTTTTGAGTCTAATTTGTATGGTTTTTAAACTTTTTGTAATCAATCGGACTGAATCCAATGAAGCAGTTCTCAAGCATATTTAGTTGTAAAAAAAGAGGAAATATAGATGAAGGAAGGAGAAATCAATTACAATTCAATATGCAAATAGAAAGAATAAGAAGATCAATCAGTTCAGTATGCAAATATTACAATGGCTGCAGCAGCACACAGTTCTATTAGTCATAAAGACTGAACTGAAAAACAGTAATAAAATGTTTGGATAAAACACCTAAGGCTAAAATTATCTAGCAGTTTATTCCAAATTAATTGCTTGCTTTTTGATACTTAGGGTGGGGATGAGAACAAACACAAAGCAGAATGCTTTTAAGCATTATCAATACAGTCATTCTTACTTTTGAACATGCACAGATGTTAGCGCTTTCTTTGAGTGTGGTCCTCGAGTAGTGAATCCCTGCCGGGAACTATACCCTTCTAAGGGGTTTGTGACTGAGAGACTTTCATTATTACAGTGACTCAAATCCAAAACAAACCTCCCCTCAGCGCATCTCTTTAATGCTCCTCAGCGTCAGATGCAGAGATTCATTGAGAGATGTGCTCACTGGGCATGTTTTGGGGGTCTGCAGCAGGAAGAGGAGTGAAAAGGAGACGCTGGGAGGGGCTGTGAGTCCTGTGTGCAGCCACTACTCACTCCTCTTTCAGGATATTTACACTCCCACACACAGTGATTCAGCTTTCTGGCTCCTAATCCTCCTCACACACACACACATACACACACACACATACACACTGCTGCTGGATTAGGCTGCATAAGACACCCCATGGCCAAAAGACTGCGGCAGAGATTCTCCTTCTTCATGTAAAAAAGCATGTACTTTAGATAAACCGAGAGCAAGCTGGCTGACAAAACAATTTGAGAATTTTGAGTATTTCGTATCTGGTCGTATGTGGGCAGCTGACATGACGCGCAATTCTTCTGTCCTCAAAACACAAAGGTAAGTCAATTGTTCTGTATTCATCTCAACAAACAAAGAAAGGTCTATAAACCTATGCCGCATAGGTGAAACGTACAAATATATAAAGTATATTTTTGTCACCACAGAGTCGTTTAGAATGACTCACATCTCTTGAAAAACGTAATTAATCAGGACCCCAACGAGAAAAAATATGACTCAGAATAGCGTACCACTCTAATTTTTTTAAAATATAATGATAGCAATAGTAAGAGCAGGCTATTCTGAAATCAGCCAATTTAGAGTTGAAAATGAGTCAAATCTTTTGCTATAAGCTACGTTCCTCAAAGAGAAAAATCGATGGCCCGGTTTGATTAGTTCTTCTTAAGTGGTACGTTGCAACAGCTTGGTACCTCAGAAAGCATAATACTGTTTCCAAGCAGAGCCAGTTTACAAAAAAAAAAAAAGAAAAAGTTTTCTCTGAAGTCTTAGTCTGCAGGCATACAAAACAAACCAATCACCTACATATTTGAATCACAAACATATTAAACTTTGAATTTGGAAGCAAGAAATATATGTAAAGCAGACAAAAAAGAGGAAAGCCCACAAGACTGCTGTACAATGCAAGTGACAATCAAATTAAAAGAGAAATAAAACAAAAATAACCACATGCATTAATGGAAGCTAATGCAAAGTTTCTTTTCCTGCAATTTGTTAGTTCCGATTCTCTGATTAGTAGTTTTCTTACTTTTCAGAATTAGGTTATATAATTTAATGAAGAATTCTATGTTATTAAGCATGACTATTTTTAAAATGGTCAATAATGTGAGTTAATTCCCCTGTGGAGAAAATGAGTGGGAGGTTTAACTTCCGGAGACCCAACTATTGCTCTGTTTTTGAAAGCTACAATAAGTCAGCCAATCACATAAGAGACTTAGTCAATCAAGAAAGTGCGTTCAGTTTTGTGTTCAATATGAATCAGACTGTCGATCACGGACAGATGTGCTGTCTCTAAGGCAGAGACTAGGTAGAGGGTTTTACCTTCTAGTATTAGAAGTGTATAACATGTCCAAGTGACACTACTTTCATAACTAATTTGCTTCCAGTTCTTTGGGAAGGTGTGAGATGAGAGATTTTAATAAGCATTAATGAGCATATAATGCACAGCAAGTAGAAAGGTAATTATTTGTGTAGACTTAAGCTTATGCAGTAGTGAGTCAAACTGCTTAATGTACTATAATAGAGGATTCCATGAAATGTGTTATACGCTGGAGTTTATTGTTTATGCGCATTAACATATTAAATTCACACCATAATACATATGTGAATGCCACGATTTATTTAATAAATGTATATGTCACAGTTGATATAAATAGCTAAACAACACTTTCAATGTACATATAAAGGGTGCTTGAGGAGAGAGATATCAGACAGAAGGAACAAGAGAAAGTGGAGATTGGGGTTGGGTAAGGGGTGCCAGAAAGGGTGAGAAGAGAAAAATGAAGAGAGAGAGAGAGAGAGAGAGCAGTACAGTAAAAGTCTTTAGATCTGCCTCCAGTATTGAGATCACTATTTTTAGGAAGTAGGCCAGCAACAGCTAGCAGCCTGGCAGAGGTGCCATGCATGCTTGATTATATTTTTCTTCTTTTTCTCTGACTGAATTAGAGAGTAGACTGAGATGATTTTGAGACTGATAAACGTTAAAATACCGTACCAAAAACTAAACGAAAGATGCCAGGAGAAATATGAGACATTTCTGTTTGACAGCTGATTGACAGATGGCTACACATTGATCTTAAAAATGACAACTGTGCAGCTGACAACAAGTTTTAGCTGAAATCGCACCAAAGGAGGTGGCGAGTGAGACAGTACAAAACCAAATAAAATAAAATAAAGAAGTACAGTCTGTTTAGAGAGAGCTATATTGGTAAGTTTTGAACCTGTACAAATTCTGATTTAATAGAAAATGCATGTAATTTATTGGAAAATGCTGTATAATATGTTTTAAACTACTTATTTTAAGGTCAGATTCAAGTTGAGTGGAGTAGTAAATGAAAAAGTAGTACTGTTCTGTCAATTATTATATGAGCAATGACATTTGACAGTTTTTTTATGAATTTTTTTCGTTAAATAATATATATTAACTCAAATATATACCATTAAAGAGAAAATATTTTATCTCAATGGGACTATCACAGTAAAAAATATGGGGGAAAAAGTCTCTAGTGCTTATTATATATATACTCGTGTGTGTTTTATATGTGTGTGTTTAATTAAAAATACTGTATAACAGTACTATTATGAAGTTATTACAATTTAAATGACTGTTTAATTAGAAATTGATTCAGCATCTTACTACAGTTATCATTTAGCAGTTCTTTAAAAAAAACATTCTAATATACTGATTTGAGTGTTGCCAATGTATCAATGTGAAAACACATGTGTATCAGGTGTGACTAGGCGGCAAGCAAACAACGAATATAAATAGAAAACAATAAAGTATTTAATCCCACATTGAGGATGAAAGTAAGCGATATACATACGGGCAGGCAGATATAAAGGAACAAAATCACACACAACTATAGATGAATCGGATAAGCGGAACTGAAAACACAGGACTTAAATACACAGATTTAAATGAAGCTGAGTGCTTCCACAGCTGATGACAATGACAATTAACTGAACTAAAGGCAGGGCACAGGAGGCACATGGCACGCATTAAAAACAAACAAAGAGTCCCAGGACGTGACAGCCACCCCTCCCGGAGAGGAGTGCGTCCTGCCTGCACAAGAGAACAAAACAAAGCGACTAGGGTGGGATACCGGGTCTTGCAGGAGGAGGTTCTGCAAGTGGCGGCCCCCAGGAGAGAGTAGACGGGCAGTCCAGGGAAGAGGAACAGACGGAGAGGCCAGGAAGACAGGAGGAGTCCGGGCGGAGAGATCAGAGCCGCTATGGTGGTCCGCAGTGGAGCCGGCGGAGGGAGAGCCATGGAGGGGCAGCCGCCGACTCCATGGGGCCGACCGGCCCAGCGGCGGGGCAGGTGGTGGAGGGCTGGGGCGGAGGCGGAGAGCCGAAGAGCCAGGGTGGCCGTCCGGCGCTGGAGGTCCAGGCGGCGCCGCGGCCCGGCGGCGTGACCGCGAGAGGCGGGGGGCGGGAGGGCGCTGCGGGCAGGCGGCTGAGACTGAGGTGAAGGCTGGAGGGAAGGAGGAGCCACGGCAGGCGGTGGGATGGAGGGACGAGGCAAAGCGGAGAGAGGAATCCGAGGCGGCGGATGATCGACAGATGTCGCGAGCGGGGTGATGGGCCTCAGTGAAGCTGGTGGGCAGCCAGGACCACGGTGGAGAAGGAGGCTAGGGCCAGGGGAGCCGGCTGGGTCTGACCGAGGAGGGTCTGAGTCTGGAGGCAAGACGGCGGGGATCCCCTTCAACCTCCGGCGGCGATGAGACCGGCTGGGCCGTGGCGAGCTCAGATGGTGAGCGAGGGTGGCGCGGGGCTGCTGGGGATCGATCGGTGGGCGTATGACCAGAGGTGGGAAAACTGGGCGCTGTGCTGGCGGGCACTGGAGAGGGCTGTCGATGGCAGGAGTTTGTTAGCGGTGGAAATTAGATTACGGTATGCCTCGAGAGCATTCCCCTGCTCCAGCATTAGAGGATGAGGAAATTGGGGTCTTGATAGGGTGCATCTTCAAAATAAAAAGAAAAAGCACTGCTATACTGTACTACTTGTGCTCTTATGCGGTCCGATCTTCTGTCCTGCAGGTGTGATAGGCAGGCAAACAAACAACGAATATAAATGAAAACAATAAAATGTTAATCCACATTCGGGGATGAAAGTAAGCGATATACATACAGGCAGGCAGATATACAGAACAAATCACACACGCTATGGGCGAGATCGGACAGCGGAACTGAAAACACAGGACTTAATACACGGGTTAAATGACTAAATTCCTTCCCCAGCTGGTAAGCAATGACAATTATGAACCAAGGCAGAACTTACACAGAGCACAGCACCACGGTAAACATAACAAAGAGTCCAGAGGCATGACAGTGCTGATATATACACTGCCTTCAAAAAAGTTGGAAACACTATGAGCGTGGTTTGCATGATATTGTATGAATCCATATCCATCTATGATTACGGAAATACTATACATTAAATTGGCTATAGAACAGCTATAGGAGGGAACTGAGGCAAGCGATGTCATGAAGTGTCACTTTCAGTGTGAAGCATCTTTGTACAATCCTTGGAGTTTTGGGTGCTTCTCTCACTTAATCATTTGGATGACTTCAACATCAATTCTCTGGTTTATGGTGACTAGTAATGAATTGTTTGTGCAGTGTTTAAATAATACGGTAGCTCAGGTGTCAGCGTGTGATCAAAGTGAATGACACTTGTCTGAACAGGTATGTCAGAAAGGGCTCAACAAGGTAAATTACATTTGAAACAGGTGAGCAGGTACGTCAAGTGTTTCCCCTCAGCTGTGATCTCAGTCAATAATTTGCATCCTGCAAGGTCTTATAATTTACTTCACCCCTCATATGTAGAAATAACAAGAGCATTTGATTTGATCCGATTACACTCGTTTTGTTTCAAGGGCAGCTTTTCAATCCTTCCACACAAAAACAGCAATGAGTTGATAGTGATTCACTCCCCTAACAATTTGTGTGTATTTTACCTTGCAGTCAGATCATCCTCAGAATTCATGTGTTTATGTATGGTAGTTCCAACTCATAATTCATTTCCCAAATTCTAAAGTTTCCACAAGATTTTTTATTGTATTTCTCTGTTTGCCCCTCTAAGTTCTGTTTTAGGTTTCCTCCATAGAATAAAAATACAAATAACTGGGACTTTTGTACCAACAATTCAGCTTTTCATAATAGTACATTTCTGAAAAATTAAAGTGTAGATAATTTTTAGCCACTCGTTATTTAAACTTTTCCTAGTTTGTATATCATATATCCTAAATGTATATAAATAGTCAAAAGTCAATAATCTGTTATAGGTTTAGTAAGAATCTGATGACTTAACATAACCACTGGACACCAAGTAAATGATTTTAGCGTATCAAGCTACATTTTTTTAGGCCATGAAGTCTGTGGGATTCAAACTCATGACCTCTATTTTAGCACGTTTCTAATGGGGTATTGTCAGCACAACCTAAAAAATAGTTATCTAGATTCAAGCAATTTAACATATAAAATCTGCATTTTGCAATGCTCATAACCGAATTCAGAGCGGAAACGATCATTTTAAAAACAATGGGAAAATTGATTCAGTGATTCAGACAGGATATAGCATCCCATTATTGGTCATCTGGTGATGCACAGAAAACAGAGAAGAAATGCGAGCTGATACATACCCTGCTAAGTTCGGAAAAACCCAGGTGAGAGGAAGGAAGCCACAGGAAATAAGAGGTCAAGTGGGACAGTTCAAGCCCGGGAAATGGAGCCACAGGCCGTGGGCGTTGAGGCAGGTGGGCTACCTGTTCTGTTCTGCTGAGCCGATCCATTGCGGTCTGGGCTGGATCGGCAGCTGCTCCATTAGTTCTCAGCCATTGATCAGATAAAAGATCAACTTTTGTCCTGTGAGGTAATATACACATGAAACAAAGGGTCTGGGTAGATTCAGCCAATTAAACCACTGACCTTTTCCTTAAAAGAATGAGTGGCTGCGTGTACACACAGAAATGCTCACTTCTTTTCTTTTATCTATGTATGCGCTGAACATCCATTTGAGGTAAGCAGAACTGCATGCATTAGCTGTTTTCTTCATTAAACAAGTTGAAAATCATAACGTGAGTTCCCTTTTTTACACATTTAAATTCAGCACTTAAATGAAGTACAAGCAGCAAAGTAACAAATCTTGAATAAACAGGTCAAGCCAGTGTGGCTGCAAGACAGAAAGCGAGACAATCACGGCAAAGCGTATGACGGTAGCTACGATTACTATTAATGCTGCCGACGACAATAATGATATAATTGTACAGGAGCCATCATGACTAGAGTTTAGCCACTAGGTCAAGCAACTACTTCTTTAAGACATCACGCACAAAGAGAACATGGTCGCGTCATACTGATTGAAGACCAGATCTTCTGTAAAGTCAACTTTTAAGGATTATTGGATGCATTATATTTTAGATATAAATACTAAACGGCTAAACAGATCGACTGATTTCAACTGATTTCAACTGATTCGTGCTGAAGAATCGTTTTATTCACTAACGACAGACAGAGCATGCCAACCCAGGCTAGGGAGATTCCACATTGTGGCTTCTAGTTTGTTCTTCAAACAAAGCCATCATATAACACAGCTTCATAAGATATGGAATATATAGCACACAAGTCATATGAACAACGTTTGTTCTTGTGGCTTGACCTTCATTAGCATTCCATACACACAGATCATGTGGAATCTGAAGACTTTGTTTGAATTAATCCAGTCTGAAGTATTATATCCAGCAGCATTAATACAATTCAGTAACATCAGTAGTTTCTTGTAGCCTGTATAAAGATTTTGATCAGGAGTAGGCACAGTTCCACAACACTACAATGCTACAGGGAAGATATGTCAAAAGCTGAGTATTAGCATTTTGTACTGTATTCAGTTTTTAGTCCTCAGATCAGTTTTTATGTCGTTTTTTGGATAAATGACTAAAAATGGTTTTGATTAACACAAGCTGAAGATGTTCGCATAGCTGATGGCTAACAATTGGCCAAATGGGACGACAGGTTTAAAACGTCATCATATGAAACAGATAAACTCACTATGATGCTTTTTTTTTTTAAATAAACATCATGGCTCTGTAAAGAACAACAGGCCAGACTGACAGGTTTGCTCTGTTTTGAGTGTTGCCCAAACACTTATTCCAGTTATCATCTGTTTAACAATTGCAAGCACCAGGCTCTTCATTTTTAATAGTTTTAGCCACTGTCATGCGTGCCCAAGAACACCCCCTCCACAGCCTCTCATGGCTTGTGCCTTATTCATTCAAATTTTTTTATCTGTTTTATGGCTACGACATGAGGCTATGTTCTGATTAAATCATAGAAATTTTGTTTGTGATTTGAAATATACCATCAGTCATTCACTGGGAGTTTCAAAATATTAAAAAACAAATTATGCTGTACATATGAGGTCAGGAATTCCCATCAAAATCACATCAAAAGAGGTGCTGAAATATTATTTCTGCATTGGTTTAACACAATCTAGCACAGCTCATGTGCAGTCATTAGAGTATTGAAATAGACTGTCTGTATATCATAACATCTGCCCTTCTTACAGACTGTAAAGTTTTTCAATTCATACATTAACCCAATAATCTAACCCTAACAGTTTAAAATTGCAGTTATGCAGGGAATCACATATAATAATTTTCTGACATTATGATTACTTTTAAATATTCTCTCTAGACATTACCACATTTCACAATTTATAACATTTTATAACATCTTTAAATGTTACAGAAAAATCTACTACTTTTATGATGTTGGTTTTGTCACAGCGTCACATGATTCTTTTCTCAGCCTCAGATGTGTGCCCATGAGTTTGTGACTCAAGGGCTGAGTCATGTGGCATAAAGTGGGAAGACTTCTAAGTTAGTCGTTGCTCTGGGTTGGTTGCGTGATGCCAAACCCCCCTCATGAAAAAGCTGTCTGGTTTTGGCTATGACAATGAGCACTTATCAGGTCTCTGATGCCTGTGATTTGAAAAGTATATAAAATATTTAGTTCATAGCTTGGATCTTTAAATTATCAGAGAGTTTGCTTTCCAGTAGCATGATGCTGAAACAAACAAACTGCAATTGGATTTCATTTTAATGGCAGTCAGCGACTTCATGAACAGGCCTTAGCCATTTTACTCTACCATGATTCAGACCTTCAGATGTCTGTGGATGCGTGAATTATGATTGTTTAAGTTGGTTTTATATATCGTAAACAATCATGAGTCGGTTTCACCATTGCCCTTGGAAATTGGTGACCATTCCACACTTCCGGGCAAACATAACCCCACTGCATGATATACCTTTGCACTAGTATGTGGTACATTAGTGATCTGTTTTATCACGAGATCAGTTGAGCTGTTGAGGCTAGATGCTTTGAACAAATGTTTATTTTATGGATACTAGAAGAACATTCCTTTTTATTAAGCTGATATTCCAGAAGTATCATGTTATTTTAATAAATTTATATTATTTCGTTGCATTGTGATTTCTAAGTGAGATAATTTCTATTCACTTTGCATAATTCATTTTCAGCTACTAATAAGATCAAGTCATCATAAATGCCTTATTTCCACAATGCAAAATAAGTTGCATAAAACTTTAGATCTCGTGTTTAGACTCTGTGTAGACCAATGAGCATGTGAAACATGAACTTTTCTGTGATATATTTCCAGGCTGCGGTATTATCTTCAGCTCTACAGTGATGTGGTATTTCTGCAAATTTCATTGATCTGAACCAAACAGTCATGCATTGGCCATGCGCACTGGGAACGCCACAGCTCTGCTCGTTACTCACACAACATGAAACCTGCGACATTGGCATCTAGGACTCCCTCCACACCATAACTTGCATCACTCCATCACACACACACATACAAACACTCGTTCTGCACTTAAGTTGCATTTGAAGGCAGAGAGGGTAGGGAATCTCACAGAGGTGTTGTGAAGAACCAAAAATCTGCCATTTTTCCAAAGTGTGTGTGTTGAGAACAGAGAGTGTGTGAATTTAATGCATGCATGTGAGAGGGCAGTGAGATGATTGTGCATAGAAGTAATGAACGGACAAATTGATTATTGCTACAATGTCTTGTGACCTCTTTATGACATGTGCATTATGGCAGAGTATTTATGTGACAGTGTTTGGAGTCTTTGATAATGTAGTTGGGTGAGCTATATTTCACATCTGGCATCTTTCGTGTGATGTATCTGAAAGCATGTGGCCCATGAGCGTGGGCTGATTTCTAGCGCTTGGGTGTGTTTTGGTAGTGGGTGGGTATCTGGCATCCAAGAGATGAGGACTGAACTTGGAACCGTCTGGCTGTGTCTGTGCAGCTTTCCAACAAACTTTCCATGGCTCCAGTGTAGGTCAGAGGTCATCTGCTCACTTTGGTAGGTATTTTCCAAAGATAGACTTCGGCCTTGACTGAACCCTCTGCCTCCATGAACTTTCCTTATGCAATTAAAAATTTATAGATACAAATTAAGTCATATAATTCCTGGTAGTCGTTTATTATGCTGTATTGACTCTCTGAATAGTGTACTGCACTTCATAACTTATTCCAGGCAGGGTGTTGCTTGAATAGGAGCTTAGTCAAAAAAAATGGCCAATCAGTTGTTAAGTGGTATATAAAACACAGAGGTCATCGGATACCATTTTCCATAAGATAATATGATTCTTTGGGTACTAGTCTATAACTACTTTGGTTGAAATTTCTCAATAGTACTGTAAACTTACTTGAGCGTAAGAACAGATTATTTCATTAATAGTCAATAAAACCACTTTGAAAAGAAAAAGCAGATGTTCTTTCCAGTAGGGTCAATTAAACTGATCACAACTGACAATAAAGACATTCATAAAGAGATATAATGCTATAAGCGTGTTTCCAGTTAATCAAAGATATGTTTCAGCAAAACACTAAATCAGCATATTGAAGGATAATTTGTACTGAAGAAGACCAAATTGATGTGGAAAATTAATTTTGCCATTACAAGAATAGAAGTGCATTTTAAAAATATATAAGCAGAAGAGTAGTATTTAATAAAAACAATTTGACATAAAAATATTTATTTGCTTCAATAGTAACTTGTTTGGACTGCCTTTAGCTTTTACAAACTTGAACCCAGGCTGGACTTTTTGGCTAACTGGAAGTCAAACCTGAAAGCGACTAAACAGAGGATCTGAGATTTGAGTTAAAGTTCTTTGAATGTCCTAAACGTTTGAGGATTATTTTATATATACCTCTGACTGATCTCAGTTAATCAAACACAAACCTGTGTAAAAGAGTAAATCTTTGTGCTGTGTGTTTGTTCATGAATGGGTGTATCATATGTGAGAAGGGAACTGAAGGAGAATTCTAAAAAAACAAGTTTAGCGTGGGACGTGAAGTGAGTGCTGCTTGGCCCCAGAGCCACACTGCATACAGTTGTATATATGCTGGAGAATCACTGGCCTGTATAGAAGGCAAAGAGGAAGAGAGGACTGAGCGGATGTCGATTATCAACCCTTGATGCCTGTACAAGTAAATGCTAAATCATTTGAAGTTAAGCGGTTTTAACAGTTTTGCAATATAATGTGCCTTTGCTACACGATCTGCCTTTGGGATTTCCATACCTCTGTGAAAAATAGGTGCAAGCGCCTCCATAGGGTGGTACCTTTTGGGGTTATCTCCTGCAAGCTCCTCAGTGAAACAGAGTATGCCTATTTGTCTCCACACACTGTTACATAGTCGTTCAGTGATGCGTATCTGTGCATAAACAAATTACATTGAACAGTGTTAAAAAACGATGTTTCTGAAGTGGCTGGGCATCGACGAGTGCCATTTGAAAATAACTTAATATCTTTGGAGGAGCAGAAGCCTGCCAGCCAGACAACAAATAAGACAAAACATGCTTTTGTGTTTTAATTCAATATGACTTTGCAATAAATACTGTACATGATATGGCTCCTGCAATGCGAAATTCTGATATCTGAAAAGAAAAAGAACTGAAGAAGTATCAAATGACTGGCCACAAAAATCTATGAGATCAATGAATTCCAAGATCAATATCAAGCCCGGTTCAACCGCGCTCACCGACCCGTCGGGATCTGAGGCGGAATCACGCAAGCGTTACAAAGCCTATCTTAATGGGCCAATGGCGATGGCATCTGACGGTCCCAGTGAAGGACTGTGAGCGCTCAGGCCTGAATGCGAGATGTCACAGAAATCCAGCGGAAATAAGGCTGAATACCAAGCAGGAGGATGTGGTCTGAAATCAGGTTGAGAATGAGATTTTGATCAGTAGATCGACTGCGATCCACACAGAGCTCATGGGGGCTGTAATATCGTGTCAGTGATGACTATAATTCAGTATATGATTAAATTTCACCCTAATTCCCCTTATTTGCGAGTTGAGCAGTATAATCACCAGTTTGAACACAGATGGCTCCCGGTGCTTTGCCAGGAACTCTTGTCACATCAAGGTAGCTTTGTTTTGGTGGCTATATTCACTGCATCAGAGCGTGGGTAGATAAACCTCTGCAGCTGTCAGCTTTATTAAAAAATTCGTAAAAGAGGACATTTCTCAGGAAGTATAAGCATATCTTTTCCATTTACAACATTATTTAAAAAAAAAAATTACTGTTAAGCAATTTCACTTGCAGAAATTCTCATTACCGTAATGTAAAACTTTTTTTGCAGGGTTAACTAAAACTAAACTGCAATTTTAAATAAAATGCACAAATACGAATGGCAAAATTGTAACTTGAAGAAATGAAATGTTTCTCAAATATATACAAATATGACATTTTATTGCAGCTAGTTTCCCGAGGCAATACCCACCATTTTAGTATAAACTGTGTACTAAATTAAACTAAATTAAACTGAAATGGAAACCAAATGAAGCTATATATACATGTAAAGACAAAAACAACTCAGAAGTACTTAAAGAAGCAGGGGCAAAAGTACTATAGACTGATAAAAAAATTGAATTAAAATTCTTATTTTTTTATCGGTTTTCATAGTACTGTTTCTCTTTACATTGAGAGTTTTGTCTTACATGTGTCTTCTTAGCTTTCATTTAGTTTTACTCAGTTTAATTTAGTTTAATTTAATTAAATCGGTTCTGCTAAAAATAGTAGATATGCCTCAGTGCTGCATGACTCAAATAAAGCATTTATGCTGCTGTTGATAAACATTCATTTCTTCAAGCATTGTCTGTCATTTATTTAAAATTATGATTTTGAATTAATTAACACAAAAAAAGGACTACATTACGACAATAGCAGGAAATTTCGAGTGGTACTTGGCAATGTTTGTAAACTCAAATATTGTAATGAAAAGTATATACCATGCCTCTATAGAAATATTTCTTTGATAATTTTGACCCAGCAAGCTTGTTTTAGCGTAAAGAAATACTTTATCTTCTCACGCTCTGACTCTGATGAACAACCGTCATGCTTTAAGCTACAGTGTGACAAATTCCTGAGGTACTTCTCTGAGAAGCCGCTCGACTGAAACTGCAGGAATTACATTGCTCAATCCCGTAACAAGCAAGAAGATTGAGAGTGAAACAATCGCCCTGCCAGTGCTCATATTTGTTAGCCCCCACCGCCAACTCTGTGTGTTGCAGCTCGAGCAATCTCATTTCAGCTTTTGTTTCGCGATGTGCGTCTCCTGCAACATTCAGCTGCATTTCGCTGAATTTACAATGACATTGCATTCGAAACTGCGAGCGCTCGCCGATCACTGCTGAGACTGGCTAAAATGCTCACTGCTTTGCATTTATTCATTAAAAGACTGAAGCGCCAACGCTCATGCATTCGTCTTGATCGGCAGTGAGCTCAAGCTTTGTTGGCGGTTGTGTGATCTTGATGTGATCTCACATAATTTGTGGCAGGCCCGATACTTTTTCAGTTCTTTTCGAATTGCGAAACCATATCATGCTGCAGCTTATTTCAAAATATGACCGAACCAGGACCTTTATGTTTGTGCTGACCCCATTACCCTGCTCTCAAAATATTAGAGATTATTTTCAAATAGCATACTGCCACTATAACACTATTTTGAAACATACTGATAATGTAATTTATTTAAAAAACAGATGACGTAATTTAACAATAATTCATACTGTGTGAAGCTGCAGAAGCAAAATTGTGATAACATAATATAGAGAAGATAAATACTCAAAGAAGGCAAATAAATAAGCCTAACCAGGCTTTAACTCTGAAATAGTATTGCAGGTATTTTGGTATCCTCTTCTACATACTGTTAACTACAGCAGCAGCATGTGTGTGTATTTGTTTAACTCGTCATAAACTATTTTTTCTTACACTGTCTGTTTAAACACACACGTAAACATTTTATCTTTACACAAGTATGTCTAAATAGGTGGTATGCTATAATCACCAAAGCATTCCGTATCTGGTAATTTTGTAGGCACTGCTAGTTTCAGTTAATATCGTGAGTTTATGTGAGCAACTGTAAGTTGAAGCAACAAATATTTGTGTTTATTAAATACTATAACTATATTTTAAAATGTAATTATTCTTTAGCAATGGCAGGTAATTTTCCACTGTATCACTTCAATATGTGATTTTATCTTAGAAAAATGTCATATGCTGACTGCGTTATAACATTATATACTAGCATGGCGCGGTGCGTCACTTACCAAGAAACACCATTTTCACTTTATTAATAAAGCAATCTCTGTTCTTACAGTTCAGTATTTCAACTTAGCTACTAAATATTATCTTGACAAACATTGTAACTTGATACACGGTAACCTTTTGACATCTTGTCTAAATAATTCTTAGAAGTAAGTTATGAAATGCGCTTTTACTGTCGAAGATCCCATACAAACAACAGCCCTGTGACAGAATATAGATTGCATAGCAAAGTTCGTATCAGCGTCAGGAAGTCATCTTTGGAAAATACTGCCAAAGTAATCACGCTGTAATGAGCTGCTGGGAAGCTTGGTACAACTGTTCAATCCTAACCCCTTTTGACTACATGCCAGCGCTTCCATCAGCCACGCTCGCCTTGTCTTTCTGCAGATACATTCACACGAGCACGGATGTCCGCAACTCACTGCCGCGTGCCCAACACTCGGTGCATCTCTCCACGCACGCGTTGCGCGAACGCTCAGCCATGCGTGCCTGTCCTACTTCCATCTCACGTAAATGCCACATCTGCCTCCTCAAACACACACTGTTCTCTTGTTAAGTAATCACCTCGTCTCCTCTCTCTGCTCTATAATCATATTTTAAAATGCGAGAATTCGGTATTTATACCTATTGTGTGTGTGCTGTGTGTGTCAATGTGAGAGGAGGTTTGAAGAACATTTAAAAGTAAACTCTCCCATAATATTTGCAAGTATAAGCAGATCTCTATATTAACTAAACAGAGGTAGAGACAATGCATGCTGTGCCACGATCTGGTGTTAACATTGCGAACGATCTACTAATACTCTAATGACTATTGATTGGCGTGAATTACAAGTTAGTCAAACAAACCAAATGCGAAATAATATTTTCTTAACTTTCTTTTTTGATAATGACACGATAATTTGTTGCTTACAGGCTACGGCTGCATTGTTTTTGTATTTTGAAACTCCTCAGTGAGATGACTTTGATGCATGACTAATCTCTGGCAAATTTCTTCTATGTTGTCGAAACATAACTCTGTCGCAATCTCGTGAATAAATTTGAATGAGCAATAAGCCATGACTGTGAAGTGTTGGAAACGGCGATAACTGGCGGTAACAAACTGCAAAGTAAATAATCGATTGCAATTAGCTAATGATGATAATTGGGTGGCGTAAGTCAACAGCCTTCAAAACGAAATTGCGTAACCGGTCTATTTGTTGAATTCTTTTGAAGCAGGCTTACTATTTAGCGATACTGAATATTTGTAAAAAAAGAGATGACTATAATGAGTTTATCTACACAGCATGACAACCTGTCGTCCCCCATTTAGCAACTGTTAACCATCGCTAATATGAAAAATATCTTCAGCTGTGTTAACTGCAAGCCATATTTTAATCATTTATCCCAACGCACATAAAACTGAAGGCAACTGGAGTACTGCTTATTACTAAAATAACTATTTTGTCAGCTTTAACACATCTCTAATGTTAATCAGAACAATACCTACTCCAATCAAACTCAGTAAAACTAAACTCACTCGAATATTTAGCGAATTACGAATGTTGCTGGATATAACTACTGAACTGGATGACATCCAAACGAGAATCTCGCATTCCGCACGAATATTAACCAACCGGAAGGAAGCTAATGAGGTTTCAACTGCAGCTTAACGTTGTTCGCAAACGTATGTATATTCCGTATCTTATGAAGCTTGTCGACCCATATGATAACTTGTTTGAAACTAGAAACTTACGTGTGGAGATCTCACTGTCTGATTGGCATGCTCTTGTTCGATTAATGAATAAATTGTTCTTCACGTAGTATCGGTTGAGCTCGGTTAATCAGTCGATATTTAGCTATTTGTATTTATATTCCTAAATGCCAGCCGACCTCAATAATCGCCAAAGGTGAATTTGATCTGTCTTCAATCCCAGCTATGGCGACCAATAAAGTAATCTTTCTGCGACAATGCTCTAATGATTTGCTTGACTGAGTAGCGACGTGATAAATGTATTAATCTCCGTATTATTAATGTTTCCGCTATATGTGTAGTAGTCGTGTACTACGCTTACGTACTGTGTAAGCTGTGCCAACTGCCACTGGCTTGACCTGTTTGATAGCCAGAAGACTGTTACTTGTACTTCATTTGAGTGCTTTAACTTAAATGTAAAAGAGACATACGTTAGATTTTCTGAATTTGTTTTAATTGGCAACAGAAAAAATAGTGCGTGCAAACACCTATGAAGATGGATGTTCAGCGCATACAAATAAAGAAAGTGAAGAGCTGTTTGTGGCTGCGGCGCAGCCACTCATTCTTTGAGAAAGATATGTGCGGTTTAATGGCTGAATCTACGTGGTGCTATGCCTTCTCGTTGGCCTCACGAAGAGATCTTTTTATCGATCGCTGGCTGAAGAACAATGAACGGCTGTCGGATCTGTGTGCTTGATTCATGTTGTCGGCCTGGCAGAACAGGAACGGAAGGCAGCCGCTCATCTCAGCGCCACGACCTGTGGCTCATTCCCACTGGACTGGCTTTGAGCCTCTTTCGCAATCGTTCCTTTATGGCAGCTCTGCTTTCGAGCAACGAGCGCTGCATTGTGGCACGCTTACATTCTTCTCTTGCTTTACTTGTTGGCGTCATGAGAGGATGACCAATGGCGCTCTGTGCGAATAACTGATCGAATTTTCCCATTGCAAAACGGTCGTTTCTTTGCAATTCTGATTGAATGTTGTGCAAATACGAATTTTATATGTTAGGTGGCAGGCTCATAAATTGCTTTGAATGACCAGCGACACATTCCGATGAGCTGGTGGCAACCTCCACGAACTAAATGACGCTAAAGCAACAATGCGCTAAAGCCTCATTGCTCTATTGTTGATGATTTATGTTGAAATATCGAATTCTTATCAGGCTTTATAACAGGTGATGACTCTTTTAGACTGTTGATGGGGATGATATGCAAAATCCCGGCTTTAATAATCAACGATAGATAAAAAGAGTATCTTTATTTGACTTTTTCGGCTCTTTATTCTTGGGAAAAATCAAGACATTATAAAAGTCCGGTGCTATATTTTATTTCGTAAAGGCTTGAAAAACAGAGACGAAGACAACGAAGAAATACAATAAAATCTTTGTGAAGCCGTGCGAAAAATGGTGCGAGATGAAGTCTCACTATACATGAAACACTGGTCTGAGCTATTGGAAGCAAGGAGAAGCTACACTGAGCAAATGGTGTCATATCAAACTTTCATTGTAACACACAATGGAAGGAACCTGCGGCTCCTTGTTTTTGGGGCAGGCAATGGAATCCAAATCAGTGTTCTGTTCCCTTTCTATGTAATTGAAGTAATATAAAACCCTTTTGTCTGAAGGTAAATTATATTAGTGAACTGCAGCTGAGGAGACACTTGACGTACCCTGCTCTGAGTGTGAACTTGTTGAGCCTTTCCTGACATGTGGCCAAGTCTTCGGCTACTGTAAGCACTGCATGTGTGCACAATTCATTTCTTGAACTCCAGAGAATTGACCTGTTGAAGTCATTGTCACAACAGAGAAGACTCCAAACTCCCTAAGTACACAGGCCTTCTTCACTGGTGAAACTTTTCTTCTGAACATCATATTCAATTCACTACGCGGTGCTTTCCCGCCAGCTAATTTAATGGCTGTTGCATCATAGAAAGGGCTGTGAATTCGTACTGACTATCATGCAAGGTGCGCTTTGCTGAGGAAGTGTTTCCAAGCTTTGAAGGCGTGTATATCGGCAGCGCTATCGCGTCTCTGAATGCGCATTTTATGTTTTAATAAGTGTGCCATGCTCACAGCTGCTGCTGCTGAACCGTTAATTGTCATTGTCTCGGCAATAATATTAATTCCAGTCATTAACCGGTGTGATCGCAACGTTTTCAGTAAGACTGTCGATCACCGTCATGTTTATGTGTTCGATACTAACTATCTCACGCCGCTGCCTCCATAACTCATATCGTTGCACGGTAATGAATTATCTTTATTGTTTTTCGTTATGTTGTTTGCTGCCTGCCTATCACGCCCGTGACGAAAGAATCGGACACGTCTGAAAGTACGAAATGTGGTAATGGTATCAACGGCGTTTTCTTTATTTTGAATGTTTCACCTGTCAGGTGGCATCATCCTACTGCTGAGGCAGGTAACTGCTCTCGGTAACTACCGAACTGTTCCTCACCTGCGTAACAGCTCCTGAAGACGGCTTCCTCAGTGCCGCTGCTGTCTTTCCGGCTCCTCCTCCACCCCTGATCACTCGCCACGATGGGCTCCCAGCAGCCTAGCATCACCACCTCGCTCTGTCTGAGCTGCTGCCCAGTCTGCCGGTCTCAGCTGCGCCGTCAGAGACCAGTCCTGGCCTGGCAGTCTGCCTCGGGCAGGCTCCTCCTGCGGCTTCGTGAACCCGTCAAACTCCTGAACCCTAGCTCCTCACCTCACGTCAGTCGTCGTCCCTGCCGGGCCATGCGATCTCGACTCGCGTTGATAATGGTGGAGCCGTCGATCGCTGGATGCACTGCCGACGCCTGTTCCTCGGCCGCGGCTGCGTGACTGCCGGCTGCCTCGTCCTCGGCGGCTGCAGCTCGCGGTCCGTCCCCGTCTTTCGTGTCGATGCGAGCCGGCGTCGCCTTCGGCGCTGCCGTCGCCCTGGCTCGCCGGCTGCCGTGCGCGTCCACCTCACCTGCTCATGCCGTCGGTCGACCCCCGTAGGTGGGTAACTGCTCTCCTCCATGACTCTCCCTCGTCGACTTGCAAGTGAACACCATAGCTGGGCTCTTGGACCTCTCCTGCTCCGGACTCTCCCTCATTACCTCCTCACGAGGCAGAATCTCCACTGTTTTCTTCCCAGGCTACGATCCCCCAATTCCTAGTACTAGGTACATTCTTTCTTTTAAATGTGAGCACCTTTCGAGAGAGAATATGCGTCTCTGAACTCTTTTGTTTGTTTTTGTAGGTATGCTGCTACAATAATGCCCTGCTGCTGGACTAAATGTGTGTCATTTGTAATTATTATTTAACGGTGCTCAGCCCAGTCACTGTATTTCAGTTCATTGTCGATATCATGAGCAACAATGTGTTTTGTTACTGCGCTATATGTATGGGTGCTGTATCCCCAATGTGATTAAATACTTTATTGTTTTCATTTATATTCGTTGTTTGCTTGCTGCCTATCACACCCGTGACAAGCACATGTGTTTTCAACATTGATAATAATAAGAACACCAAATCAGCATATTAGAATGTTTTTTTAAAGAATCATAAATGATAACTGTAGTAAGATGCTGAATTAATTTAATTAAACAGTCATTTTAAATTGTAATAACTTTTCATAATAGTACTGTTATAACAGTATTTTTTAATTAAACACACACATATAAAACACACACACACGTATATATATATAAGCTAAGCACTAGAGACTTTTTCCCCCTATATTTTACCAGGATAGTCCCATTGAGATATAAAATATTTTCTTCTTTAATGGTAGTATATATTTTATTAACATATATTATTTAACGTGAAAAAAACGATAAAAAAAAACTGTCAGCTGTCATTGTCTATATAATTAATTGACAGAACAGTACTACTTTTTTCATTTACTACCCTACCTCAACTTGAACCTGACCTTAAAATATGTTTAAAACATATTATACAGTATTTTCCAATAAAATTACATGCATTTTCTATTAAATCAGAATTTGTACAGAATCTGTAAAACTTACCAATATGTTTCTCTTGTAAACAGAACTGTACTTTTATTTTATTTTATTTTATTTTGTACTGTCTCACTCGCTTACCTCCTTTTGGTGCGATTTCCAGCTAAACTCATTGTCAGCTGCACAGTTGTCATTTTTAAGATCAATGTGGTAGCCATCTGTCAATCAGCTGTCAAAACAGAAATGTCTCATATTTTCCCTGGCATCTTTCGCTTTAGTTTTGGCACGGTATTTTAACGTTTATCAGTTCCCAAAATCATCTCAGTTCATCTCTATCTGTCAGAGGAAAAAGAAGGAAAAAAAATATAATCAAGCATGCATGGCACCTTCCTTGCCAGGCTGCTAGCTGTTGCTGGCCTACTTCCTAAAAAATAGCATCTAATACTGAGGCAGATTCGAAGACTTTTACTGTACTGCTCTCTCTCTCTCTCTCTCTCTCTTTCATTTTTCTCTTTCTCTCTCACCCTTTCTGGCACCCCCTACCCAACCCAACCTCCACTTTCTCTCTTTGTCTCCCCTTCTGTCTGATATCTCTCTCTCCTCACACCCTTTTTTATAAGTGGGCACATTGAAAGTGTTGTTTAGCTATTTATATCAACTGTGACATATACATTTATTAAATAAATTCGGTGGAGTATTCACATATGTATTATGGTGTGAATTTAAATATGTTAACGCTTTATTAAACAATAAACTGCAGCGTATAACACATTTCAAGGAATCCTCTATTATAGCACATTGTTTACAGTTTGACTCACGCACTGTATGTTGCTTTCACACAAATAATTACTCCTTTCACTTACAGTATTATATGCTCATTAATGCTCATTAAATCTCTCTTACTCTCACACCTCAGAACTGAAGAAATTAATATGAAAGTAGTGTCACGGACATGTTATACACTTAATACTAGAAGGTAAAACTCCCCTTCTACCTAGTCTCTGCCTTAGACAGCACATCTGTCCGTACGCTGACAGTCTGATTCACATTGAACACAAAACTTCGGAACGCACTTTCTTGATTGACCAAGCTCTTATGTGATTGGCTGACTTGGCTGTAGCTTTCAAAAACAGAGCAACAGTTGGGTTCCGGAAGTAAACCTCCCACTCATTTTCTCCACAGGGGAATTAACCCACATTATTGCGACTCATTTTAAAAATAGTCATGCTTAACAATAGAATTCTTCATTAAACTACATAACCCATGATTCTGAAAAGAAAATCCACTAATCAGAGAATCGGAACGAACAAATTGCAGGAAAAGAAACTTGCACAGCTTCCATTAATGTATGTGGTTATTTTTGTTTTATTTCTCTTTAATTTGATTGTCACTTGCATTGTACACAGTCTTGTGCTTTCCTCTTTTTTGTCTGCTTTTCACATATATCTTTGCTTCAAATCAAAGTTTAATATGTTTGTGATTCAACATGTAGGTGATTGGTTTGCTTTTACGGCTCTTTAATTAAGACTTGTGGAGAAAAACTTTTTCTTTTTTTTTAAATCATTCTGCTTGGAAACAGTATTGCGCTTCTGAGGTACCAAGCGGTTGCAACGACCACTTAAGAAGAACTAATCAAACCGCCATCGATTTTTCTTTGAGGAACGTAAGCTAGCAAAGATTTGACTCATTTCAACCTAAATTGGCTGATTTCAGAATAGCCTGCTCTTACTATTGCTATCATTATATTTCAAAAATTAGAGTGGTACGCTATTCTGAGTCATATTTTTTCTCGTTGGGGTCCTGATTAATTACGTTTTCAAGAGATGTGAGTCATTCCAAACGACTCTGTGGTGACAAAAATATACTTTATATATTTCGCCGTTTCACCTATGGGCATAGGTTTATAGACCTTTCTTTGTTTGTTGAGATGAACACAGAACAATTGACCGACCTTGTGTTTTGAGGACAGAAGAATTGCGCGTCATGTCAGCTGCCCACATACGACCAGATACGAAATACTCAAAATTCTCAAATTGTTTTGTCAGCCAGCTTGCTCCTCGGTTTATCTAAAGCACATGCTTTTTTACATGAAGAAGGAGAATCTCTGCCGTAGTCTTTTGGCCATGGGTGTCTTATGCAGCCTAATCCAGCAGCAGTGTGTATGTGTGTGTGTGTATGTGTGTGTGTGTGAGGAGAGGATTAGAGCCAGCTGAATCACTGTGTGTGGAGTGTAAATATCCTGAAAGAGGAGTGAGTAGTGGCTGCATACAGGACCACAGCCCCTCCCAGCGTCTCCCTTTTCACTCCTCTTCCTGCTGCAGACCCCCAAAACATGTCTGTGAGCACATCTCTCAATGAATCTCCGCATCTGACGCTGAGGAGCATTAAGAGAGATGCGCTGAGGGGGAGAGGTTTGTTTTGGTTGAGTCACTGTAATAATGAAAGTCTCTCAGTCACAAACCCCTTTAGAAGGGTATAGTTCCCGCGGGATTCACTACTCGAGGACCACACTCAAAGAAAGCGCTAACATCTGTGCATGTTCAAAAGTAAGAATGACTGTATTGATAATGCTTAAGCATTCTGCTTTGTGTTTGTTCTCATCCCCCACCCTAAGTATCAAAAAGCAAGCAATTAATTTGGAATAAACTGCTAGATAATTTTAGCCTTAGGTGTTTTATCCAAACATTTTATTACTGTTTTCAGTTCAGTCTTTATGACTAATAGAATGTGCTGCTGCGTCATTGTAATATTTGCATACTGAACTGATTGATCTTCTTATTCTTTCTATTTGCATATTGAATTGTAATTGATTTCTCCTTCCTTCATCTATTTCCTTCCTCTTTTTTTACAACTAAATATGCTTGAGAACTGCTTCATTGATTCAGTCCGATTGATTACAAAAAAGTTTAAAACCATACAAATTAGACTCAAAAGAATGATTCGCTCATGAATCAGACATCGCTGCCATATTAAACCACATTGATTTAACCTCACTGACTGTGTTTACATTTGATCTGATGATGATAAATACCTGATGTGTCATATAAACGCCTTTTGGTTAAGCAAAATCTGCATACATCAGAGTGTGAAAATTTGTATTGTTATAATGCATTTGTCTATGCATTATAATCTCTAATCTCTCTATCTCTTTATCTATTCTCTCTCTCTCTCTCTCTCTATATATATATATATATATATATATATATATATATATATATATACATATAAATATGTGTGTGTGTGTGTTTTGTGTGCATACTCTCTCTCTCTTCTCTCTCTAATAGCCTAGTAATAAAATAAATATTTATAGGCTATAGATAAAATCAACTGTTAGTGACATTAAACCTAAACTTTACCAAAGATTTGAACACTACTGTTCTTCTTTGTGGTATTTCCTTCAGAAAATGCAAATCTAGGTTTACTCTGTTTTGTACTTTGTGCTAAGTTTTTCTCTCTTTTCGCATGCTCTTTAATTACAAACCCAGGATCCAGCATCGCTGAAGCTTTTACTAGCTAATTAACTCATCTCCAGAAAGTGCGTTTTAAAAGTAAAACGTAATTATGTTGTTTATGAGATTGCCCGCAGATCCAGTTATTGGCCATCAGCGCAGAACTCTATAAATGGAACAGGTAGAACTAATAAGATGTGAAACGGGGCCCACTGGAATGCACAAGGACTCAGTATGTGACAGGCTGTAGGCAGCAGGTGAATTTGCACTGGAGGAGGAGGGGGCAAGAATAGCACCGGTGTGGGCGTACAGGCGGCCACCGAACCGTTATGCTGTATGCTGGCGTATTTTCAGTAAGGTCAACAAACATGATAAATGTCCATGTATATATATATATATATATATATATATATATATATATATGAGGTGGTGCATGCGGCTGATATGAGGTTTGCATTCCATGCAGCAGCCTCCCACGCGCCGCTACCGCCCACGCCAGGATCTGCGTGTCACGCAGGCGCGTGGGAGTGAGAGAGCAATGTAGCAAGCGCGGAATATCCCAATTCTGGCAGTAGGGGAGAGCGGGAAACCAACTAGTTAGGAGTGTCCTCTCCGTAGTTCAAACTACAGAGTGCGTGAGAGTTAATTCAATAAGAGAGCTGAAGGAGCGTCGCTTACCCGCCGAACGCGCGGCACCTCGCTGGACGTCAGGTGAAGCGTCGCGTAAATCAACGGAGCGTCACATTTCAGAACTTTAACAATCAAACAAGCAGACGGCGCTTTTGGAAGAGTTTTGGTGGGAAAAGACAAAGAAAGAAAACCAAAAGGTACGTTTTTGTCAGTACTTCTGTGCAGTGCCGCTTGCAAATGCGGCGGAGCGCTGAATCCGTGTATTGTGTGCAACTTTCCTGCGTGTTTTTGTGATCCATGTGCGCGCCGTGCAGACCGGACAGCTCTCGGTACCGTGTGTGAACGCGCCCCCGTGGGCGTCTGGTCGTCGGCAGCTGTGTGTAGCATCCTTAGCGTTTCTTCACTTCCAGACAGAGTTTTCCCAATGCTTCCCATTGTGCAATGGCTTTTATTTGTGTGATTTTTTTTTTTTTTTTTCATATAGCAACGGGATATTAAATATTATTATTTGACATATTCAATAATCTGTATAGCTATTGGTTTGTTTATATATAAACAGGAAAAGTAACGTATGATAATAATGATGAAAATTAACATAGTTGCATGCTGATGTTACAGGGCAACGATCCAAAAGCTCAAATGTTATAGACTGTTGTAATTATTATTATATATTACAGTATTGTTAAACTGATATTGAATATAGCGTGCCCTGTAAAGGAAAAAATGTCTTGTAGCTAATACTAATAATTAGAATCAATAATTGACACTGTCCAAAAGGTGTTGGGACGTGACAACTGGTTTGGTCAAAAAATGGTCTAAAAATGATGGTGAGAATTTGATGAATGGTGTAGAAAAGTACAATTTACATGAAATTTTAAATGGTGCACAATGTTACTGACCCTGTCAAACAAAGATTAAGGCGAAAACTTTTTAAGAATATTTTTTTACGATTAAGAGGATAGTACTCTGTTTTTACTAGAGATTTTACTCCTTTATACTGAATACCAAATTTTATTTTTAATTTTAATAAAACAATAATTCAAATGTAACAAATTTCCTTCTAGCAGTCCTGCCATGGTCTGCAATGACAATATATACAGTGATAACAATATGTTAAGTGTCTATAATGCTGTTTTGTCAGAGATGGTTTATTAGTGTTCCCATAAACATTAGTAATAGTTAGTGATGCCTCATATTTGGTGTATCATTTGAATAATAAATTGGAATGAGGTAATGGGAATTTTTGTTTTGAGGTGTTGTTGGTGCCCTGTGAATTTATGACTCATTGTTTACCACTTCATTGTACACACTTGGGCCCCCTATATACCGACTCAGATGTTACTAATATCAGACGCTAATAGGTGAACTTTATCATGCCTGTTCTTCTTCTCTACTTTCCTCACCAATATATTCCCCTGTTGGTTTCGAAAGACCCTCTGACGAATTATACAATATTTGTTTAAAGGCGCAGCCACTTAAATTAGCGCGTTTTTCAAAACCCAGCTTTTGAAGTGCTTTGAGAAAGATTATCAAAGTTGAACTTGAGTTGATGGTCCTCAGTTGAAAAGTGATGCATTGTGGCAAGTTATTTTACATCTTTAAATATTTGTAGTTACAGTTTTTATTAAAAGAATGGAAATGTTCATCCTCATTATATTCCCTCTTCTAGGGAGCATAAAAAATAAGAAGTGTAGGAGTATGATGATGCTTTTTTCTGCAAAGTGTGCAGTATAATATTCAGAATCATCTTAACACATAGCAGAACAGACCAAAATTGAAGTTGACATATTTTTTACCCTTCAGTTTCACGTGATGGATGAAAGCTACGAGAGCTTTCTTCTAAATATCTCTTTTGGTGTTTCCAATAGAAAGTAAGTCGTGACGCTTGAAACAAAATTAGGTGAGTAAATGATGACAGAATTTATTTCTTTAAGAGATACCTCACTTCTTATATTCACACAAAATGATTCTTTTTCTTGTGTTGTCATCCACTTAAAAGTGAATTGATTGTGTTCCTCTTGTAGTGCCTTATGTTCCTTTCTACAAAAACAGCCCTTGTAGATTTTATATAGAGAGCAGCTGTTCTGCAAACATTTAGTCTGATGCACAGGACTGATAGGTTGCCTTTCAAGAGAAGCCTTTTCGATAGCTTCATAGCACTATTTAGGACAGGTCTCGATGTGAATCCATTATTCATTTAGATTGATAAGAGGCCGCTGTTGGGCAACACGAGCACGCGCTGTGAGTGCTCTCAGCGTGTTGGCGTGAAGCCCTGGCCTCAGATCTCCAGCATTAGGAAGCCAGCATGCTGCGGGAGAGAGAGCTTTGGATAAATTGCTGCCTAAGTGCCATCCATGCTGATACTGAATTGGTTTCAACAAGGCACCCTTCACTTGGGTCTAGGCCTCAGTCATCCATTAGAGTGGCGGATCACTCTGCTGTGCAGTGGGGTGTCCTCATTAGACTCATACACTCACTCATCAGTACTCACTATCAGCCTCGCTGTGTTACTGTTCTTACTCACCTCTAGTACACTAACAGTCATGATGATTTAGCAGCATCTGTCATCTTTTACTGCCACTTAAAGAACAATAATTGAGGTCTGGCATTCACATAGTTCTTTTATTTTAAAATATGGTTGTTTTATTTAAAAAAAATATATATATAAAGTATATGAGTGTATTATAGAAACGCCATAAAAGTTCTGCAATTTATAGGTTTATTGTTGTAGTGCAGTTTCTGTCTTTATACTTCATAGCAGGCAGAGAAAGGTCTAAATGTAGATGTGTATGTCAGTGTGTGTTTGTTTTAAAATTTTGGGTAAGAGATAACAATTTTTTTGGCAGATTATTTCTAAAAAATAAAAATAAAAAGGGTAGTTGGTATATTTTAATGTAAATGCTGTTTTCTGGTGATGTTGAAATAATATAAGTTTCTTGACATATCCCTAAGGGTCAGAATAGTCTCAGATAGAATATATTAACAAAATATGATTCACAAATGAGTAACCTAATTCTTATTCACAAAATATGATTCACCACTTTAAAAATTAAAAGACTTGTTTGGAGATCTTCAGACTGCCACGCTGGAGAAACCTCTGGAGAACCTCTAGGCATCATTTTGAACGTGCCTCAATTATCATGTTGTGTACTCAGTGAAGTTCAGTGTACAATTTAAGTGTCTCTCAATGCTTTCCCTGTGATGGGGAAGGAAGTATTGACAGTCTTTGGAGTTCTTGTAGGAACTTGGTTCTTGGAGTTCCTTTTGTAAGTTTCACAGGTTCCGTGATGTTCTCCGGTGTTTTGCCAGTCAGAGGAACCTTTAATTCTTTTCATTTTTACTGCGACAAATGAATAGCCAGAATTACAAACTATGACGAATCTAAGTGACATTCACAAAATATCATTCAAAGATGCCAAACATCATTCATAATGACTGAATAGTTTTCGTGTGCATTGTCTATGCATTTGTAAATCATCACTATAAATATGCACAGATCCACAAATGAATAGCGTTTTGCAAATGCAGATTCAAAACACCGAAACTCAGATATATCGTATTTTTCATATAATTTCTAAAATGCATCTAAAATAAGCAAATGAGCTCGGTTACCACATTGGTATGCATTACAGTCTCTGACAAAGTTTGCAGAGAGAGCATTATGTCTCTATTCGTGCACGTTTGTCATGCATTCATAATCCCGTATCCTTCTAAGGAAGAAGTGGGTGAATTAAAGTAAAATGCAGAGCGTTATCTTCTTAGCACGCACACCTACCGTCCCACTCCCACACGGCTTCATTACCCCACCTCCCTCCCCTGCAGCCAATCTCGCTTTATCTGTGCTGCTGTGATCCAGATCCTGACAGTGGCAGCTGTAGAAGCCAGATCCCAGTAGAAACAAATGAGGCCTGTGCTGAGAGGGAGCCCACCTACGCGTGTTGCAGAGGTGGAGTGTGGTATGTGACTCTCCCAGCAGCCCAGGAGCCTGACAGGCGCTCTCTTATAGTCGCCACTCTTGGATCCAGCCACACATTTCTCTTCCTCCCCTGCTGTGGCAACCAGTGTCCTCTCCTTCTAGCGCTTTTGCTTTGTTTCCTGTAATTGCTTACTTTGTTCCTTTCTTTGTTCAGGTATGGCAGCGACTTTACCCAGAACCCTTGGGGAGTTGCAGCTCTACCGCATCCTTCAGAGGGCCAACCTGCTGTGCTACTACGACGCCTTTATCCAGCAGGGCGGCGATGACGTTCAGCAGCTCTGCGAGGCTGGCGAGGACGAGTTTCTCGAGATCATGGCTCTGTAGGCATGGCAAGCAAGCCGTTGCACGTCAGACGCCTACAGAAAGCTCTGCGAGATTGGGTCACAAACCCTGCCCTGTTCAATCAGCCCCTCACGTCTCTTCCTGTCTGCAGCATTCCCGCTGCTAAGCTGCCCGGCGGGTCACCACATTGTTACCTGGGAATGGCGCCCGGGGAGAGACCCAAGTCAAAGTGCCCAAGTGTTTGGCAGCTGCTTGCGTTGATCCCGGAAAAGGAGAATCGGGTAACGGGAACTCTTCTGCCACTGTTTCGCCTCCAGAGTGGGAAGCGAGCCACGTTTCTGGGCAGGTCATGGCACGGAGAGCGAGCACAGCCTGTCCCCGGCTGAACTGGGCTCTCCGTCTTCCCGGGACGGCCTGGAGGCGCTAGGATGCGGCTGCTGTTCAGTCCGTGGCGGATTGCGTGGAAAGAATCGCTCCAGACTTTGCCCAAGAGTGACCCTTCGGAGAGGTTAAAGAACTGTTGAAGGAAATAAGAAGCTTGCCAAGATGATCAGCCACATCTTCGACATGAGCGACGAGGATCCGCACAGGAGGAGGAAATACGCAAGTATAGCGCCATATATGGGAGATTCGACTCAAAAAGGAAGGATGGAAAGCATCTGACTCTGCATGAGGTGCGTTTTAAAGGGCTCTGGGTGCTTTTGGGGTTTAAATATAACATGCATGTCTAAGCATACCCTGTTGGGGAAGAAAAACTGCATATGCTGGTTAGAAATGTTTTGAAGCATGGCAGCTGATTTAAGCTAGTCCATAGGTAATTCACTCCAAAATGAAGCTGGTCGAGTTGCTTAGGACTATCTTAGGACCAGCATATGATTAAACCATCTTAAAAGCAGCTTAGGACCAGGTTAGACCAGCTCAAACCCTAAAGCATCCCTAAGCAGCATATGCTGTTTTGTTTTCAATAGGGTAGTTTCATCGGGTTAATCGGCTGCACCAGAAATATCATGCAAGGGGTGTTGCTTGCTCGTGGACTGGTTTAATTCTTAGCACATAACAATATGTATTATTTATTCAAACGAATGATAAAAATCTGTTTGTTTCTGCATAGCTGACAGTGAATGAGGCTGCGGCACAGCTCTGTATGAAGGAGGTGGCCTTGCTGACTCGCAGAGATGAGCTTTTTCGGACTGGCCCGTCAGGTTTCCCTGAGAGGTCACGTACAAATACACCTACAGAACCAGCAAGTAAGAACTTTGAGGTCATTTCCCAAACATGAAACACTGTGGTTGACTATTTTTGGACCTTTGGTTAAAACTGAAACGTGCAATTGTTAAAATATTAATGAAAATACATTCTCATATCCTAGTTCTTTATACACAGACAAATTCCCCTTAAAAGTGTTAACAATATGTCTCTGTAACAGTGTAAAAATATTGCAATTTGAGTACTTTGGGTAAACAACAGCATCAGGGCAGGATTGTCCATTTGTCCATTTCTTACAGATGCAGGCCCTCAATATGAGTGTCATAATGTATATTTAAGAAAATTTACTATTGTGTAAATCATAAATTAAAAAAGATTTAACCCCTAAATCAGTGCATAAACTACTGCTAAACCCAAAATATTTAGCAGATTCCTCCTTGTTGTTATAAAGAACACACAATGTAGAGCAGTTGTTTGTTTGCTTTAATGGATTTGAAGTCTCTGCATGCATCACTTTTTACACCTCGTAAGTGACTAGAGTAATCATTCATGATGTTTAGCCTTTAAGCCAAGAAAGAGATAGCTCATGCTAATGCATTGTGAGCAGCTCAGTATCTGCTCTCTGGTAGTCCGCTTAGAGCCAAGCCGTGATATCAAAGTCGGCTTAGTGCATGGTGTGAAGTACTGCACTGAGGTCTATGAAGAGATGAGAACACTCCCACTCTTTTGCATCTAAAGGCATACAGGCTTTATCAGACACTCAAAACCTGCCATCCAAAGAGACCATGCAGGTGTTTCCTGGATTGCCAGGTTTGCGTGTCAGTGGATGGAAAATTCCTTTTGGCGTTACATAATTGCAATCACTCATTCAAAACTTGAAAGATTGCATCACAGTCATGGACTGGGTATTGCGAAAGCTATCTAGGTCAAGTTTTCGTACAATGCTTCTTACGTCACAATGAAATTTGCCAAGGGCACTCCTAAGTTTTTTTGCAGGTGAAAAGCTAGTATTACCAAAGCAAATATTAGTATTTTAAGGACAGGTTTTCAAGCAGGGTCTGTGAAACTATTAAAGGGGGTCCATGCAGAACATATCTAATCAGCATATTAGGTGTTCTTTTATAACTTAAAATTAAAAATATCAACATTTTGGGGAAAGTATTTGTAATAATATATCCATAATGGTAGACTTGTCTCCTGCCCAAATTTGTTTGAATAAAAATATAGCAAAATAGTATTAGTGTGAAGTATTACTTGCATTTAAAATAATTATTTATAATAATTTATAATTAATTTTTATAACTATAAAATAACTGGAAAAGTATTAATTTCTTTAAAAAAACTTCAAAGCTTTACAAATTAATGAATAAATATATTTTTAATACACAACACATTTTTCTGTAATTGCTAGTGGTTTTATCAAGCTTGCTCAGGGCTAAACATTTAATTTTCTTTCCTACAGATCTCGATGCGGTGACAGAGATGAGCCGTCGCCCAAGAGAATTAAAACCGAGGTGAGTAAAACCGCTTGATGATTTCGCCAAATAATCTGTCTGTAGCTT
Source organism: Puntigrus tetrazona (assembly GCF_018831695.1). Taxonomy (NCBI): domain Eukaryota; kingdom Metazoa; phylum Chordata; class Actinopteri; order Cypriniformes; family Cyprinidae; genus Puntigrus; species Puntigrus tetrazona. The sequence continues at coordinate 20,501,657 of NC_056707.1, read as the reverse complement.
TCAACATGATTTCTCAAGTCATTTTGTTATAAGTGTGCGTTGTTGCGGCGCTAACACCGATATGCGAGGAAACTGTTGTAGGAGGCAGGATTGACACTGGGTGGGTCCAGTGGCTTTTTGTTTGCATAGCTGCCTGTCAGCATACTGAACTGTGTGGGAGGGCTTTGCAGGAGCATGCGGGGTAGCTCCATCAGGATTGCATGTCATGGTGTAGGGGAAAGGCCAAAGTTCAGCCTGGAGAAGTTACAAAGGACTAATGTTCGCGAGCCCACCCTCGTTCACACCTTTTAAATCCATATTTAACCGGCCCACGGTCGTTATTTTTCCATAACCTACATATCCGCGATCAGTCTGACCTATGCCTAGCTATACACATAGTGATCTAATTGATGTGGTTTGCTGAAGAGGCCTTTGTGCTCTATGGCAGGCGTCCATTCATGGCTCTCTAGTGACACATTTGATCACTGTCCAGTCGTTAGATCTACTGGAAACTTCTAACATCCCACATCAATGCCTCTGGGTTGGGCTGGTGTCTGAAGAAGAGCAGGTGTTTGCCCGCTTAACCTTTGCCCTGGTTTCACTACGCGTATGGGCACAGACATGTGACCACTTCGAAAATCAGTGGTTTCTACCCACTCTACATCTAAGGAGAAATGAGTCCTTATCATTATCAGACAGTGGCAAATTACCAAGCGCCTTTCTTTTCCCCTAATTTGCATTGTTACTCACTTAATAATCATGTTTTACCTTACTTTTACGTCATGTTCCCAGACTAGTCATGTGAATAAATACCATCACCTCAGAAGCTGCTTCAAAACTGCTTAGAAACCATGAACAATACAGAATATAAAACTATATACCGCTATAAGAATACAATTTTACAACCCCAACATTTATGATATAAAAAAACTAAGCCATTAAAGTGTGTGTATATTTAGTAATATAACATAAAAAAATATATATTTACACACATAAATTCCAATTACAGTCAACACAACTTTACCTGATCCTAAACAGTACTGTAGTTACTCTAGTCAGTGTACTAAATAAAACAAAAGAAAATATAGAAAACACAGTAATTTGCTTTTAAAACAAACATTGAAAGGCATTATTTAAGAAAGATTTCACTATGACAAAAATGCGCAAGGATGTTAACTTTCTTTAACAGGAAACTGTATCTGTGGCACGTGTTGCGTATTTATTTTGGCAGAAATATTTAGAGTACGACGCAAGCACTGAACTCAGCAGAAATCATGTTGAGAATGTACTATAAGCATATTTATCAACACAGTCTTTCGCAATAGACTTTTTATGTGAAGCAACATACAATAATGGAGTGAATTACTCACCCATTGTTTGAAAAAAAAGACATCTGCAAGTTCAACATGCAGTGACAGGCACCCAAACAGCACTTTCTATTCAGCAAATCCAGATCATTTAAGCAGTATCTAGCTACAGTTTTTCCCCATGTAAATTTTTTTGTTCGGTATAAATGTAATGCCTCATATCATGCTCATTAAAGTTGCCATAATTCTAAATGGGACATTCATGTTAGCCTTAATTTCTGAAAAGAATTACTGGAATTTTTTAAAGGTAGAAATCACTTTTATTTCTTTATAGAGCCACAGATTAGTCACACATCCATCCCACTCGTAAACTGAACTGAACTGATACTGTCTTTCCTTCTACTTTAAAGAGAATGTATGTTTTTGTAATATTTGTAAACAATGTAACATTTCTTCAAACTAATGACACTGGTAAAAATGAATCTACTTTCCTTATTTTCTTAACTTTTATCTAATTTTTTAGCAGTGTACCGTTAAAAATTGTGAATTACTTTTACATTAATATGAACATACAGAATTGCTAAATTGATTTGGACTTTCTCTGCTTTTTCAAGAGGGACAAATTATGTTATAATTTTTTAAACAAACTGATTCACTGAACCTAATCTTAATTTCCAGCTATGTTTCAGAAAGAAAAGTTTTGTCAGATTTTTAAGCAGCATACCATTTGGTCAAACTACCTGAATATGTGCATCATTTTTTTTATGAACAAATTGATTCACTAAAATGAATCTGTCTTTCTCTGAGAGAAAGGTTATATCTTGTCACACACTGTTTGGTCAAACCACTCAAATCATTGAATTATTTCCTAAACTGATTCACTAAACTGAATCTGACTTTCCTGCTATGCTTATTCTATTACCTGAATTGGTTCAAAAAAATAATTTGCCAATCAAACTGATTCACTCGTTCTGACTTTCCTGCTACATTTAAAAGCAAGGGTATATTTCGACACGTTCTTTTATCCATTTACCAACTGGTCAAGCTACCCCACCACTTTTTGCAAAAATAACTTGTTTGTGCACAAAGCAAGCTGAACTTTTTTTATATACCACTAAAAATTAGTCAAATTAGTGTCTTGCTGTTTCACGCTTGGTACTTTTTTTGCGTTGATGCAGTTTAACTGCTTGATGCACTTGAACCCAACTCACTCTAGAATGGATTTTCCGCGTTTAGCCATTTCAAAGCGTGTGACAGTTAATAGCATGTGTGTCTGAACTGCAGAAAAAAAAAGTGCATAAACTTCCCCTCCCTCTCGCTGTCCCTGTCTGGCCTCGACTCTGCCCACATTACACTCCCATCCACACCAGTGAGAATAAGCCGCCCGCCCACATGCACCCAGACAAGGTCCAAATGAGATCAGTTGCGCGCCCACCCGTATTCTTGAGGTAGAAGTGACATCATTACGTGGGCGCACTCGGAATCACCCACGCCCATGCATTTGCGCAGATACCACAAAGTGAAAAGGGGCCGAGTCTGAAGACACATGCGTATACATGCAGGCGTACACTTTGTCTGTGTGCTCCAGAAGACCAGGCTCCACGTCAAGAAGAGAAAAGCCATAACTCGCAGGAGTGGCTTGATGAGTTCATTGTTACTGCGTGAGTGTTGGCAAATTTGCGTCAGAGCTGTTATTAGCAGTTACCTCTCTGCCTCAAACACCCAACTAGTAGTGAAAGGGCTGGAATGTCTGTGGTAGTTTGCACCCATGGCAACCTTGATGCAAACATTTGAAGTTTTCAAACTCATCCTTCGTGTAGCAATTTAGACATATCGGTACTGCAGACAAAATGTTCTGTTTGTTCATCCGCCCATCAGGTTGAAACTCATCCTGAGGGGTTTCTTAAGTGGGATGACATTTTATTAGGTATGTGACCTTTTCGCTCAAGAGGAATGAAGCTTTAGTTAGTGAAAAATTAGCGGCTTCGCTTTGTGAAGTGGTTGAGATTAACAGCTTGTCCTGGAGCTGTTCAGGTATTCTTCAAATGTCACACTAACCCCATGGACCTCCAGTAAAACGTTTATTCAATTCATATTGCTGTCTGTTAAGTTTTTTAGTTCTTTGCCCATTACTGCAGGTTTACATTCAAAATTGCACATTTAAAGGGTTACATCACTCCAAAATGAATATTTAGCCTTGATAAAACCTGGGAGGCTTTTGAATATCCCATTGTCTGCCAAATAATGGACATTGTCTAGGTACAGAAAAGTATGAAAGACATAGTCAGAATAGTCCATCTGCCGTCACTTGTTCAGTGTGTATTTTATGAAGCTAAGAGAATCATTTTAGTATGCAAAGAAAGTAAAAACAATGAATTTATTCAGCAGTTCATCTCATCTGTGTCTCTCCACACCACAAGGATGCGCAAAATTGAAATCAGAAACATTGTTTCCATCTGATGAGTCAAAGAGAACAGAATCATCATTTCCTGGTAAACTTTCACTATATATCACTAAGAAAACTAGGAGAAGACACTGAATATAATTTTCATGTATAATAAATTACTTGCACCTCAGACCCAGCAGACGAAACAAAATAAATTGCTTTCGGAGGTGGATGCCTGCTGTTTAAGAACGCAGTCGTGAAACAGTTCTGGGAAGCAATTATACGGAAATACTTTGATGATAGACTTTGCTTTGGCATTTCAGAATGACCAGAACATTTCAGATGTTGTGGAGCAAGATCCATTCAATGGTTAGTCAGATTTTGCTGTCCCATAGCGCAAAGTCAAAGATTTTTTTGATGCGCACTGGGGAACAACTTTTTTTTTGCAAATGAAGGGATTTTTATTTTATAAGGGATCACTCGTTTCTGATGCAAAGTTAAAAACCACTGAAAAACACAGTGATTAAAACATATCTACAGTGGTATGATGTCAATTTTGTTTGGTAAGAAAGGAAAATAAGTGTGAAGTTAAAAAAAAACCCACAGCTTTAATAAAGAACGACAAATGTCACATCATAAACATCTTCAAGACCTGAAGACTTGCCTTTGACCTTCACAGTGTGTGGGGCTTTTTGCAAATTTTTGCCTGATAGGATAATTCATGCATAGTGCTTGTGGAGTTTTTGGTGATTGCTTAATTTTTGCAGTGTTAAAATACTCTCTCGACAGCTTAACATGTGGACGAAACTATGAGTCAGTGGGTTGATTGATTGATTATTCATTCAGTGGCATATTTCTGAGCTGGACTGTATGTTTATCCTGCTGAAACACGGCACGGATGGACAGAAACATTATTTAGCAAAATGGCAAAGTTCATTTTGAAATTGACTGCCTCTGGAAGGAGTATCAATGGAATGTGTATCGATCTGCAGGAGGGCTGTTTTGACCTCCAGGAGGCGCTGCAGGCCATTCACATGCGCCAGGAGACCTTTAGGAGCAGCTAGCCCACGCCAGATCTAAAGGAGAGGAGACGGTTGGGCGGAACATCCAGGTGACTGACTGCATTATGACAGTGTGTTTATTTGTGTGTGGGAGAGGAATGCTCTCAGGCGCCTCGCTGACTCCGTCTTCTGTCTTCTGTCTACCGTCTACCACCACATGTCTCGCTCTGGTATCCTATCATGCAGGTTTTGGGTCAGTAGCTGCAAGAGCTTCTACTGTCCTCCTGACCATGACCTACTTTTTGGTTGACTGGTCTCTTATAGGAACAATTAATGGTTGAATTTTTGTGTAAGAGGCGTCCTGATAAACTGATGATCAGTGCTTTTTGCTGACCTTAAAAATCTTATTGTTGTGAGTCCTAGACAGCTCTTTGTCCAAGACAATACTCTAGTCCCTTCTATATAATTGGATATGAATATTAAATAATATTCATAATATTTATATAAATTACAATAAATAAACCAAATACAACAAACCAATCCAAACATATGACATTTTATTTGATAAATTATATATTAAAATTATATGAATAATATAAAATATATTTACATTGTTTATAATACTACAAATGTAAAATATACTTAGTATAACAATTTAATAGCTAATGTTTTAATTTATTTTTGCCTTTAAATCATGATTATGTTCAGATAACAGTTTCGCTTCAGCCCCAGGCTGAAAACCAGTGACTTAAAATGGAGAACAAATAGAAACTTTTTCTTAAGATTCACAGATTTGTCAGTGTTTTATTAATTGATTTAAGATTTTAACATAAATTAAGCTAAAATATGCAATATTATTCAAATATAAAATCATACAAATATGTTTGGCTTCAAACTTTGACCCTGTTACGGCAGTACTTGAAATAGAGAGAAAATTACTGTAGATTTAAGACTGTTTATGCTAATATCTGCTGTAGCGCCTCTAGTGGAAAAATTCTGACAATGCACTGCATGTTTGTATTGCATTTTTTTTGCATGCAATGATTCTTACATTGCTCAAAGTGTTCGTTTTCATCTCTTTTCCCATACTTTTTGTCAACAGTCATCTCATCTGTGTCTTATATCTTCTATATCTAAGACAAAGTGGATACTTCTCTCCATTGTGTATCTTAAGCTGTTACAGCAACCTCTCAGCATTTAAAAACTATTCCGGACTGTCCTTTCTTTTTAATTATTCTGTTTTTGTTTTTTTCAAGAGATAGATTGATAGAATGCATTGTCTCAGAAACATCAGTTAATTATGCTGCTTTTGTGTTGTGAAGTGGAAACGTGTCATTTTGTAACTGTGAATAGCATCTTCCAGTGTAAAAAAAAAAAGTAAAAGTTTTTGTTTGGCTCTTTTTAGGTAGGATGCCGTTGCTCATGTAGGAGGGGTGCTATTGGATCAGTCAAGTGGTTTTAATAATAATCCGGGAAATGCACAGAGAAAACATGAATGCAGTCAAAACTAAATATTTACAGTAATTGTAAGCCCTGTTTCATATTCAGCAGATATTTGAACTGTAGGAGTTTGTTTATGGTTAGTTTTGTTTTGTATCACTACACTTGCAGTATGTTGTGAATGATGAATATTGGAAATCGTTTCTGTCACACTGTACGTGACGATGCTATACACATCCGCTTGTCTGACTCCCTGCTGTCTGTGCATATTATAGGTTCAGCTGGAGCGTCTGTTGGCCAAGCAGATGGAGATACTGCATGACGCTGCGGCGCAGGATAGACTGCAGGCTCTAGAGTGGAGGGTTCCACCGGGGCCCTACAAACACAGCACAGACAGGCAGAACAGCAACGGGCTCTCTGCCGACAAAAACACTGACCAGCAGGGTGAGTTTGTGCATTATAAAATTGAGATGTCACGTTATCCAAAGCAATGTGCTGTGCAGCAACTGCAAGGACAATTTACAGTATATATTTTTAATGTTGTCTACCAATAGGTACCAAACGAACATTAAACACAAGAACTATATATATACAAATACATATTTCTGGGGCTGTCATTTTAATTTATTTATTATTGACTTTGACATTCACCAAATTGGATAAAATTCCATTTAATTCTCTTATCTAGGGATATTTGACCTGGAGCACTGGATTTTAATAGTAAGGAAAATAAACAAGTATGAATGTATTTATAAAGGTTAAAAAAAGTGTGGTGGTTTTAAATTATGATATTTATAATGTTATTTATAAATAATTTATTATTGTATATTTAATAAGCATTAAGTATACTGTATGTGTGTGTGTGTGTATATATATATGTGTATAATATATATATATATATATATATATATATATATATAGATAGATAGATAGATAGATAGATAGATAGATATATATATATATATATATATATATATATATATAGATAGATAGATAGATAGATAGATAGAGATATATATATAGATATATAACATAATTATTAATCCTTATGTAAACAATACTATTATTATTATTATTATTATATATTTAAATTTTGTATTAGCAAATAGTTTTTAATAATTCGAATATAAAGGTACATTATTAAAAACAAAGCAAATCCAGTCAAGAACCACTTTGCTTTACGTGACGTCAAGAAATAAATTTTCATAATTCAAGACCCAAAAAGCGAACAAAACAACTATTATTATTCCGATCAGAAAAGCATACAAGCTGTCTTTTACTCTTGATTGACCATCCAGATATTAGACGGCACTGAAAACCAATGAAGCATTTGAGTTGTTGTTTCTCAGATAATTCAGTAGCTTGCATCACCTGTTCCAGACTCTCTGTTTTCTCGTTTCTTGTTGGCACTCTCATTTCTGGGGCTCATCTGGCAGCTGCAGGCGGAGGCGGGGTGGTGGGTGTCAGAGAGGGGAGGGGGACATCGGGTGGAAATATGAACACAGCTCTGCGTTCTGCTACTAATCTTGTGCCTTAGAATGCCACCCGTCTGGAGTTCATTTTGACCCTCGTGTTGGTACATGACGATAATTACTGCGCATACACCGAATCTGAGCACTGATTATCTGCATCACAGCACAGGCACAAATGTTTACACGTTTACAAGGGATTTTGCATTGCAAAGTAGTGCCTGGCCAACATGGGACTTTTTTTAATATATTGGCTACATCGGTATGATATAATTAGATAACTTGATTTAAAAAAGATTATTAAACATATTTTATGCATATAAGGTTTTCCACAGTATATTGTATATTTTATACATTTATTAGTGCTGTCAAATGATTAATTGTGATTAAGCGCATCCAAAATAAGTTTTTGTTTGCATAATGTGTTCTGTGTATATTTACTATGTATATATAAATACATACACATAATGTATAAATGTACAGATTTATATTTTTATGTTTAGATAATAATTATATTTATATATAATATAAAATATATCATGTTTTTCCTAAATGTGTAGATGATTTATTTTGTCGCAGTTAATTGTTTGCCACTAATTTTGAGTAAATAATAGATATAATAATAACTTTTTTTTTATAAATAAATATATTATATAAAAAGTATAAAAATTCGGAAATACATGCATGTATGTGTATTTATGTAAACAAACTTTTATTTTGGATGCAATTAATTGTTTGACAGCGCTAATATTTATATTTGATATGAAGATTTTTATTATTCATTATACATAAACAAATTTTTTTTAAGTGGCAGGCCACTGTTAATTGCTTAATGATGCTCAAAAAACTAATATTCGGTATTCACTTTTAATGACATTTCCTTCTTTTATGCACCAGCCAGGCAGCTACCATTGAGAGCATTTTAATGCTAACAGATAGCTTTCTTTAGCTGTCATAATGAGCTTTAATTTCTCATTTGATGTAATGTGAAACCCTGTTCATTATTTATAATAATCATTTGTGGTTTATTCACACTATGATCTCGCCCTCCCCAGCTCTGAGAATAACTCCTTCATGAACTCTTTGAGTACGTGATCCCTCTCTGCTTCCTAATATCCCATGTGTTCTCAGAACTCCAGAGTGGGCGTATGGGATCTGCAGAGAGAGAAGCAGAGGCAGAAAGTGAGAATTAGATGAGAACTAAATTTGTCCTTCTTTAACCTTGACTGTCCCTCTGCAGGTAGGGCTTTAATGAAATGAATCGGTGCCGTCGGGGGTTGCAAGTAATAGCATTTCAACCACAGCAGCAGTTTCATTCTAGACTGTGATTGTAAAGAGTGTAAATATACACACACTGCCGGTCAAAAGTTGGGAGTTTAAAATGAAAAGAAGTCTTTTCAGGAATTTCTCTTTTGTTCACCAAGGCTTTAATTGAGCAAAAATACAGTTAAAACACACACATTAATATTCTGAAATATCACAATTTAAAAAAATCCGTTTTAATATGCGATTCTTCAGAAATCATTATGATATGTTACTTGGTATTAAAGTAACATTTCTAACTGTTGAAGTCAGTATTTGTGTGGAAACCATAATATGTTTGCATTGATACATTCTTTGATTAATATAAAGTTAATTTATTTAAAATAAGAATCTTTTGGAACATAAATATCTCATATTAGAGTAAATATTTGAATAAATCCTTGCTAAATACATGTACTATTGTAAATGATTATCTAATCTAATATAATATAATACAATACACTATAAAAACCCAAACCTTGAAATTGAAGCTAAATACAAATTAATGTAGAAATTATATTAAATATTATATTCATATTAAATTTTAAATTTTTGTAAATTAAAAGGATAGATAGAAAGATAGATATTTTGAAATTAAAAATATAAATTAAATTTTTCCGATACAATTTCAGATGTAGTATGTAAAAAGCAAACATTTTAAATTAACAATCAAATGTATATAAAAATAATACACTACATAGTCCTGACTGTAAGAATTTTATAAAAATTAAAAAAATTTAATTAAAAATGTGATTTATTTATTTATTTTTAACCATGGTGGACAAACACAGTTTTCAGAATTTATTAGCTATATTGATTTTTTTGTCATGTGTAGTTTAGTGAATTTCTCATCCAGTCATTCCAATGCATTTTCCGTGGGACTTGACTAATTCAAATTCACTCCGAATTTTGGTCAACCTTGAACTCCAGTGGTCGTTACCTTGTGTGGTTTGAAATGAGCTATTGTGAGGAGGGGCGGCGGAGACGTGTCCCCTCAACCACTGCTGGTAATTAAAGGGCATTGTGTTAAGTTAAAAATGACAGACATTAGTCATGATGCTGCACCGGCTGTCAATAGACACAAATGAGATCAGCCAGCCAGGGACAGAGGAGGTTAATGTGCTGTGTGAAGGTGTACGCGTTCAGTGCAACTCACGATCAGTGTGCTTCAAGTCGCTTTCACTGTCCTCGGGCTATTACTGCGTGTGCGTTGGCTGGCTGCAGTCGAAGAAAAAGGTGCATTCATTTCAAATGAAGCTCAGTTGCGAAAAAGCAGTGAGAGTATTGTGCTGAGTGTTTTTGGTAGGCGGGAATGCTTGTCTCGTAGCATTAGCATGGACTCGTTAATGGACATAATGATGCAGCCTTGTGTTTTGTTAAACGCCGATCGTGAATACAGTTGCGAGGTGAAAAGAGAGCATGAGTTAAACCGAAGGCTTTGTTTTATTCCGACCGTGCAGGAGAGAGGCCGCTGAATCTGAGGGTGACCAGCCAGAGGACGAGTGCTTCTGACGGAGACACAACTCTTGGAAAGCAGCTGGCCAATGAGTTAAAGAGGCATCATCACGCTAATGCAGAGAGCAAGACGTCAGCAGCTACAGGTGTGTGTTGAAATGCATATGTGTCACACACAAAAAGACTAAACCTACTGAGCTGCCAACACAGGCAACATTTAAGGAATCATAAGAAAGTCAGCACCATATGTGTCCTTGACAAAAGATTCCTCGAATGATGCATTACAATGAGCTTAGTGAAAAATGTCCTTCCTAGAAGTCCACATAGAAAGCTTAGAATTTGTTCAAAATTGAATGTCATGTACAAGTAATTTAAGTGTGTGTGTGTGTGTGTGTATGTGTGTGTGTGTGTATATATATGAATAAAAACATGCTGCATATATTTCTATAAAATGTTATGTTTATTTCTATGATTATTTTCTATTTCTATATAAATATTTAAATACATGTAAATACCTTTGAAATATATATACACAGTACACACACATTCAACAAAAACATTTATTTTAGATGTGATTAATCTTTTGACTGCACTTACTCAAAACTAAATATAATCCGAAACAAAAAGATCCAAATAAAAAAAGGTTGCACAATTAATTTTTTTTTATGTTATTATTTTTATTAATAATAATAAATTAACACTCTTTCCATTTAAGAAGCACATGGGGAAATGGTAAAAATGCTATTAATGTATTTTATTTTTAATAAATGATCAGTTTTTCCATTTAAGAAACTTATGGAGACAGGGCAAAATTACAACAACTGATCATCAAATGTATTTTTGTTATTAAAAGTAATGAAATTCATTTCACCCATTGTGAGGCATTTTTAACCATTACATTTAGACATGCATTATCGACAGGAATGATCCATATAGTATTTGTAATTGCCAACCTAACATTTACATTATTCATTTAACAGATGCTTTCATCCAAAGTAACTTGCAAATGAGGAACCTTGCAAGTAATATATCATACACGGCATAAAAGGGTATCAGTAAAGTCTCTTAACATATTTTCTATTCTCCAGAAAACGGAGGAGATGCATCTTCACGTGCCCTCAACCTCTCTGAAAAGAAGACCATCAAATCGGAGCCGGAGGATTCCAGATAGCAGCCCCGAATGCTTTCGTCTCAAACCTACAACAATACACGTCGTCTGTCAGTGAATACTAAACAAGCACAACTACAGTAGAGCCTTAACAACCAATGTTGCCTCAAAATAGAGTTTATTTTAGTTTCTCGCCATTTTTGTTTTTGCCAAAGCACCTAGAGCCCTTATTTTCATCCTCCTGAGTAAATTCACACTGTTTGTGCTGTCACTGACTGTACTAGTTTAATTCTCGCTAGCTCTCATCACTTGTTTTTATGCTCTCCTATCGGTGTGGACCGCAAAGTCCGATATTTGTACATACATGGAAAATGTCTGTTTGAAAATGGTTAAATGTTATTTAAATACAGTATGTGTTGTATGTATATATGAATGCATGTAAAATATCACTGAAACGGAGGGATGCAGTGTTTTTAAAGTTGTTAGTAAGCAGCTGTCGCCTATTTAAGTGAGCCTCCCGGATTGAGCTTCTCCTTAAAGACCCCATGCAATCGTTTTCATTTCCTGTATTTCCTATTATCAAATGACATTTTGCCCTTTTTTTTAAAGAGCCGGTAGGCTTTATTTACACCATAAACAGTAATTTGTTACTTTCTATTGCTACTTAATAGCTGGTGGTATTGTTAACAGGAGCAATGTTATAATTCTAGAGAGCATTGTATTCAACAAAAACATTAGGGCTGCGCCATGTATCAAAATATTATAGATATTATGTACGGCTAAATGCATCAAATCAACAAGGCTGTTATTTTTAGAGTGAACTCATTTGCACAAGTAAATGTAAATTAAGACGTAAATATTAGTATTGTATTTCTACAGTATTTAAAGGGGTATTTTATTAAATACTCTCTTTAATTAATAATAAATAAGTATTATTGCAACATTTCGTATTTTAAGTGCAGTTATTAGGCCTGGGCAACGATTAATTGCACCCAAAATATATAAATAGAAATGATATGAATATAATTATATAAATGTAAATCTTTATATATATATATATATATATATATATATATATATATATATATATATATATATATATATATATATATATATATATATACACACATATTATGCTTTTAAAAAACGTTTATTTTAGATATGATTAATGTTGAATAATCATTGCCCAGCACTAATAGTTTTACTAAATGAGTAAGATGTTCAACAGAAAAACTAAATATCGCAATGTCATTTTGTTTCCCAATATCATGCAGCCGTAATCCCTATGTTTTGATTGTTTATACCAGAAGAGAAAGAAATGTGGGTTTTTTTTCATCCGTGAAGGTTAATTTTGTAGTACACTAGCATAGCGATGACACATAGGGACTAAAAACTCTAATTTTGATCTCATGGGGTCTCTAAGGAAGTCGTCTTCTCCTCTGTCGGGGTTTTTGATATCAGTGCTAACGAATCTGAATTTAAAAGTCTCTAATATGGTGCTATGGCTGAGTTACTCGCGTAACGGAGGAAAACCGCGTACACGCTTGCTATTTAAACACTGAAATCTCAGAGCGAACGTTTGGCCTCCTTGTCATCTTGAACGAATAGTAATGCTTGATTTATTCCAATAGTAAGCACAATTAATATATTTAATCGTACTCTTAACATACCAACAAAATGCTAATACGGACAAGCATGTCTCCCCTCCTGACCAATAGTCATGTAAATAGTTTGAAGACATTCGCCGCTGACTGGACTTGAAAACAGGGCGTCATTACTGCACCATTCCAGTCTTTATCATAATCACGTAACGTATTTGTATTTCTGAATATTTAGTCGTAGAGCAATACCGGGTAGCTGTTGTCACTTAACTCAGTGAGCGTGTCTAGGTGTCCCAGCCTCAGAGGACATTCACTGTACAGTATTTCTACTCTGTTTCGTAGTGTAGACATAGTCTTAGATTGAGCTAACGTGCAAATGTATGTGAAACTGATATGCACTAGTGTTTGATTCTCGAGTTTGCATCCTACTGCGCAACATTTCTCGTGTTTCTCAATGGCGATACATGTTTTCGTAGGACTTGTACCCATGAAATCACCCGATTTACACTCTTTATGTAGTTTTAGAGCATCACGTGAGGTGAAGTAGGCACAAGATAATCAGGTTTTCCACAGTTACATGTCTGTAATGTACCGGTCAAGCTGTTATATAATCTGTATTTGCGTCAAAGACAAATACCTCTCAATATCGGTACGAAGAGACCGATTTTTAACGTCCTGATCATACACTTCAGTATTTCGAGGGATTATGTGGAAATATTGTGTGCTTTTATTTTTTTAGGGTTATTTTCAGAGATCTCAGTATGCAAAATCTTAATTTAAGTGCCATTTTAAACATATTTTATGTTTAACGAGAGCGTGCGATAAGCCGGTGGGTTACGAGACGTCCCGTGCGATAAAGACGAGCGTTATGTGAATATTTATCTGCTTTTTCAACTTTTTGCCTTAGTTTAAAGCATTTCACGTTACGATTCTTCGCAGGTGGTAGTTTATTTTGGATGTTCGTTTTAGGTGGAATGGGAAATGAGATTTGGGAAGTTGTATGAACATCTGAGACTTAAAGCCTTGGCAATATCAAGCTCTCTAAGAGCACTGGAACAAAATTTGCTTCAGAAAAAAAAAAAACAGTTTGATGAAGAAAAAATCTGATTGGACCTTACTGATTACATCGTTACCAATGACCTATATAGCAAGACATATCTAGACGCCTACCTTTGTTCTTTGCTTGTTACTGTCTACAGAAATGATCAGTCTTTCTCTAATCTTTGTACTTGCTTTGTATAATAGACTTATGCATCTTGGACTGTGGGATGAAACTGTGTTGTCAGTAGAACTTGTTCTCATCACTTTTGAGTAGAGAGTACATTAGGATATGCATACGGTAGTCCTGCACATATTGTTTTGTAAACACTAATATATTTAATTTGTTATACAGCACATGAACATTAAACTCTATTTTTTTGACATCTGATTGTGAAGTACTTTTCATTTCTCATACTTTGTTCCATCTTTTACTAGACATCAAGTGGTTTAACATACACTGTAATTTCAAGACGTGATGTGGCCTACTTACCATCTTAAAGAAATGCCTAATTTATTATGGTAATTAATATGTTTCATCGTACTCATACAACCAAAATGCTAATACGGACAAGCATGCCTTCTCTCCTGACCAATAGTCATGAAAATAGTTTAAAAACATATAAATATCAAGACTAAACAGTGGCGTCATCGCTGCATTTCTATCTTTATCATAGGTAATGTAGGCTATGTTTTTGTAGAACATATAAAATATGTTATATATATATATATATATATATATATATATATATATATATATATATATATATATATATATATATAACATAAAATATCCTAAAAACGTACGTTTTTATGCCCTTTAATCTATTGGTTTATCGATGTCCTTTAATCTACAATATTAGAGGAAACGTTAAAAAATCTGTTGCAGAAAACTTCAACACCCAGAGTGCACTGCCCTCGATCAGACTGTATTTGAGCGAAATGTACAAAACGCGGAAGTACGACTTGTAGTTTTCACAAAAACCCTGGAGGTTAAAAAACCGTTACACAGTACCATACCATTCTGTAATAATATAAAGCTGAAAATTTGTAGGGTAGTTTAATTAATTAGATAATCTATCAAGATTATAATGAAGAATTATGAATTCAGGTGATTATAAATTGAACGATAATTTAAGTTTAAATTAATTTTTTTTTGTAATTAATATTCCCTTAAACCGTGACTCATTGAACAGATGTTATTTTTTCTTTTTATGCTAGGCTTTCTTATGGTAAAAAAAAAAATATTTAAAAGTAAATGACCTTAGCAACAAAACCTCAGTCTGATTCAGTAAGTCTCAAGTGGTGTGAATAATTGTGCTTCAATTATATATAGCGAAAAATTCCTAACCTGCTTGATTATGATTATCTAGGCCTGTTTAAAGAAACAACTACAAGGCAATATTTATTATTCATAACATTAACTGTTACTAATTAATGTTAAAAAATAATAGTCATCGAACTATGCCACAAATTAAATGGAGGGGATTATGTAATGTATGCAAGAAAATACATCAAACCATGCCTTCTTTTACACTTTCATCCAAATGTATACTATTATTTCTATACTGGCCTTGGTATTAATATGTTGAATTAATTTTCAGTTTGCATTTTAGTTCAAATTTTAGTTTATTTTTTGTCATTAGTAAACAGATTTAGTGCGTCCTTTTGGATGCTGAGTAAATGAAACTGGAGCTGGATATACACGCTCGCTAAAAATAATAACGCACAAATCAATAAACATAACGTGCCAAACGGCTATTATGCTTCTTTGATGAGTTGGGGTGGTTTTCCTTATCTTCTTTCGAGTAGGCCTGCCTGCCTTTGATGACATGCGTGCAGACAGACGACAGCGAGGGCAGCGTGTGGGTCGGTGTCTTCACCGTGCTCATTTGCATCTACATCATATTAACACATTTTGAAACTGCAAAATGAGTCACAAACACTCGCTGTTGTGCTTCCACCCTTTTGTTGTGCGTACGCGATGCCTGCGTGCGTGTATCAACCCGGTGCTGATAAGCCGCCCCGCCGCCCACGGTCAGCCCGGAACGAGACCCCTTCGCGCGGATGCCACAGAGCGCCCGCGGCGCCTCGCCCGGAGCCTCATTCGGGTCATTGTGGGTTTTATTTGTGAACGACTCGAGGGGGGAAAAAATCAAGGTTTTGTCTGTACTGCGCCCCGTACGGAGATAAAGATGGAGACTGAAATGATCAAAAAAAAAAAAAGTTCAAAGTAAAGCTGAATCATTTTCTTGTATGGAGTTCGAGTAGAAAATCACCATTTAGTGCCCCCTAGCGCACATACAGTGCTCATTCAGAAATAGAAGTTGTACTTCGTTTATTTGGACTTTAATATGCGATTAAAATATCTGTTATATATGCTCGTATATATTTAGTGCAACCATTTTATTCTGGATTCTTTCATTAAAAGAGCAGCATGTGTTTAAATGAATGTGTAATAAAATGAACATGCTGTTTAATTCACGTGTGAATGAAAAGCATTGATTTTTATTAACCTCTCAATAAACGTTTCTTGAGCAGCAAATTAGCACGTTAGAATGATTTCTGAAGGATCATGAGACACTAATGATGCTGAAAGTTCAGCTTTGCGTCACATGAGTAAATTACAAATTATATTTAGAAACTGATTTTTTACATTAGAACACACCATTTCACAATTGTAGTGTTTTGCTGTATTTTTGAGCACATAGATGCAGCCTTAGTGACCAGATGGGACTTAATTTAAACTTTAAAAATCATGATGTTTGCAACAATTTTTTCAGTTGTATGTGGGTTTTTTACAGTGTTATCTGCTATTTTAGTTAGTTACAATGTTCAGATTATTCTGAGCTTAAATTGCATAATGCACTCACAATAGACTGTACACACATTCTCCACAAGATGGCAGCATCACACTATACATGTGTCTTCTTGCGTTCTTTTATTTTAATACCTCCAATGAAATGGTGTAATTACTACTCTGTGGCAGTAGAGGGCGAGAAACGCTACATTTTTTTTTGGTTAATGCGTTTAGTTAGATGTTTCTAGAATGAGTAGGCCTCAATGACTCATACCGTTTTTTTCTCTCTTAAGGGCAACGGCATGCGGTCTAAAAAGAGTTGCTATACAGAAAATAAAACTGTTCCTAAACTGATAAAAATATATTTTATGCATAGTCAAGAGACTGTTTTGTGTGAAACTGTTATTGCTCTGAAACTGTAAAGTGATGTCCACTTTTTCATTGGCCGTGGATCAAGATGTAGCTTTCCCTTTCCCGTTTCTGAACCATAAACCACTCCCAACCAACAAGATGTTTGAGATGTTTGTAACGCTTCATGAAAGTAGATGCAGTCATTTTGCAGTGTTTTAAGTGTTTCTTCTAAAGGTCTATCGTTGCACTACTATAGCTCAAAAGAATATGATCTCAGACCAAAACAGTAAGCTATATTTTTCTTTAGTGACTCTTTCCAACATAAAGATTGCTCAACAGCTTTGCATTTCACATATGGGAACATGAAAGTATGCAGTGAGAGTTTCCTTCAGACCTGATCTCTTTACTTTACAGCCATTAGAGATAAGCGGCTTTCTCTAAAACATGTCCCGATCAGATTTCATTGTTAATAAGCTTCTCATCTGGATCATGTATTAACATTTCTTGGCATCATTTTTAAAAAAAATATATATAACTAATATCACTGCATCAGTAAGCACCATATTCTTTTGTTATTAGAATTGTGACAGATTTAATGTTGCACTTATTATATTTTTTTTCCCGAAAGGACAGTATTGCATCCATGACTCTTCAATTTAATGGGATACATTGTTCCAGGTAACAAACATATTGAAAGGTATATGAGAAGTTGCAGGAGAGAACTAGAAAGTACATTTCCTGAAGAAAATGTGAGTGGTGCTTGCCGTGGCAAAACTCGCCCTCGGTTGCTAGGGTCAATTGGTTGGTTGCTAGGAAGCAGCTTGGTAGCTGACAATGATGATACACTTGTTACTATGAATGATATAAACCAACCCCCATGTCTCTATGACGTTCCGATTTAAAGATATGCCCGTTTGAGTTGGGGTTGCTAGGGTGTTTGATAATGGTTGCTAAGGCGTGGATAGGAGATGTCTATGGTGACTCAGGATTGGCCGTTTGCTGCCCTGAGTCAATCGCACCCACCCCCATGTCTCTGTGACGTTCTGTTTTGAAGATATGCAAGTTTGGATTTTGGTTGCTAAGGTCATCGATAATGGTTGCTAGGGCGTGGCTACGAACAGCTGAAGTACTTCATGATTGGGCGTTTGCTGCCCCGAGTCAAACGAGCCCACCCCATGTCTCTATGACGCTCTGATCCAAAGATACCCATCTGAACCATTATAATGGCAGTCTATGGAATCTGTTGCTAGGGCGCTCTAAATGGTTGCTAGGGCGTGGCTTGACACCTTCATAGTGATTCAGAGACTTTGATTGGTTCGCTGAGTAAAACGAGCCCACCCCCACGTCTCTATGACATTTTAATGCAAAGTTATATTGATTTGCAAAATTCCTATGTAAATTACCATAGTAGGAAAAACACATGTGCAGTTTTTCCCTCACCATAGTAAAAGTTTGGAGGTCTCTTGCCCCAGGGGTAAAACTTTACCCCACTGTGTGGTATGTTCTCGCTCAGCTTGATAAAGTCTTCAAATCTGGTGATTTACAAGTTTGTGCGATATTCTCGCTCTGCGCGCTACGATCCGCCAAAGTTTGGCGCAATGTTAAGTCTATGGGATTTTTCGCCCGATTTTTCGCCCCGGTGTACGAAAATCGTCGCCCGATCGCTTATAAAAGTCATAGCACATCTTTCCACAATACCCGCACGCGATTTGACGCCCGTTTCAGGGTGTGTGGCAAAACTGCGGGACTAGTTACGCGCCCGAAAATCGTCACGGAATCTATAATAAGAATAATAATAATAAGTAAGAATAAGTATGAGGAATAGTAATAGTGTGCTTTGCCTTGAAAGGCAAGCACCACTAACTAGAAAGTACATTTCCTGAAGAAAATGTGAGTGGTGCTTGCCGTGGCAAAACTCGCCCTCGGTTGCTAGGGTAGATTGGTTGGTTGCTAGGAAGCAGCTTGGTAGCTGACAATGATGATACACTTGTCACTATGAATGATATAAACCAACCCCATGTCTCTATGATGTTCCGATTTAAAGATATGCCCGTTTGAGTTGGGGTTGCTAGGGTGTTTGATAATGGTTGCTAAGGCGTGGATAGGAGATGTCTATGGTGACTCAGGATTGGCTGTTTGCTGCCCTGAGTCAATCGCACCCACCCCCATGTCTCTGTGACGTTCTGTTTTGAAGATATGCAAGTTTGGATTTTGGTTGCTAAGGTCATCGATAATGGTTGCTAGGGCGTGGCTATAAACAGCTGAAGTAGTTCATGATTGGCCGTTTGCAGCCCCGGAGTCAAACGAGCCCACCCCATGTCTCTATGACGCCTGATCCAAAGATACCCATCTGAACCATTATAATGGCAGTCTATGGAATCTGTTACTAGGGCGCTCTAAATGGTTGCTAGGCGTGGCTTCACACCTTCATAGTGATTCAGAGACTTTGATTGGTTCGCTGAGTAAAACGAGCCCACCCCACGTCTCTATGACATTTTAATGCAAAGTTATTTAGATTTGCAAAATTCCTATGTAAATTACCATAGTAGGAAAAACACATGTGCAGTTTTACCTCACCATAGTAAAAGTTTGGAGGTCTCTTGCCCCCAGTGGTAAAACTTTTACCCCACTGTGTGGTATGTTCTCGCTCAGCTTGATAAAGTCTTCAAATCTGGTGATTTACAAGTTTGTGCGATATTCTCGCTTCTGCGCTTACGATCCGTCAAAGTTTGGCGCAATGTTAAGTCTATGGGATTTTTCGCCCCGATTTTTACGCCCGTGTACTAAAATCGTGCGCCCGATCGCTTATAAAAGTCATAGCACATCTTTCCACAATACCGCACGATTTGACGCCCGTTTCAGGGGTGTGTGGCAAAACTGCGGACTAGTTACGCCGAAATTTGTCCGGAATCTAGTATAATAATAATAACTAGAAAGTACATTTCCTGAAGAAAATGTGAGTGGTGCTTGCCGTGGCAAAACTCGCCCTCGGTTGCTAGGGTAAATAGGTTGGTTGCTAGGAAACAGCTTGGTAGCTGACAATGATGATACACTTGTCACTATGAATGATATAAACCAACCCCCATGTCTATATGACGTTCGATTTAAAGATATGCCCGCTTGAGTTGGGGTTGCTAGGGTGTTTGATAATGGTTGCTAAGGCGTGGATAGGAGATGTCTATGGCGACTCAGGATTGGCTGGTTGCTGCCCTGAGTCAATCGCACCCACCCCCATGTCTCTGTCATATTCTGTTTTGAAGATATGCAAGTTTGGATTTTGGTTGCTAAGGTCATCGATAATGGTTGCTAGGGCGTGGCTACGAACAGCTGAAGTACTTCATGATTGGGCGTTTGCTGCCCGAGTCAAACGAGCCCACCCCATGTCTCTATGACGCTCTGATCCAAAGATACCCATCTGAACCATTATAATGGCAGTCTATGGAATCTGTTGCTAGGGCGCTCTAAATGGTTGCTAGGGCGTGGCTTGACACCTTCATAGTGATTCAGAGACTTTGATTGGTTCGCTGAGTAAAACGAGCCCACCCCACGTCTCTATGACATTTTAATGCAAAGTTATATTGATTTGCAAAATTCCTATGTAAATTACCATAGTAGGAAAAACACATGTGCAGTTTGACCTCACCATAGTAAAAGTTTGGAGGTCTCTTGCCCCCAGGGGTAAAACTTTTACCCCACTGTGTGGTATGTTCTCGCCAGCTTGATAAAGTCTTCAAATCTGGTGATTTACAAGTCTGTGCGATATTCTCGCTCTGCGCTACGATCCGTCAAAGTTTGGCGCAATGTTAAGTCTATGGATTTTTCGCCGATTTTTAAGCCGGCGTACGAAAAATCGTCGCCCGATCGCTTATAAAAGTCATAGCACATCTTTCCACAATACCCGCACGATTTGACGCCCGCTTTCAGGGGTGTGTGGCAAAAACTCACTGGACTAGTTACGCCACTAAAATCGTATGGAATCTATAATAAGAATAATAATAATAAGTAAGAATAAGTATGAGGAATAGTAATAGTGTGCTTTGCCTTGAAAGGCAAGCACCACTAACTAGAAAGTACATTTCCTGAAGAAAATGTGAGTGGTGCTTGCCGTGGCAAAACTCGCCCTCTGTTGCATGACTAGCATGTTGTTAGCATGTTTCTAACATGATTAGCAAAGTGACTAGCGTGTCGCTAGCATGACTAGCATGTAGTTAGCATGTTTTTAGCATGATTAGCAAAGTGACTAGCATGTCGCTAGCATGACTAGCATGTCGCTAGCATGTTTTTAGCACGATTAGCAAGTGACTAGCATGTCGCTAAGATGACTAGCATGTCGCTAGCATGTTTTTAGCATGATTAGCAAAGTGACTAGCATGTCGCTAAAGATGTTTTTAAAGATGATTAAGAAGTGATCAGCATGTCGCTAAGCATTACTAAAGATGTCGCTAACATGTTTTTAGCATGATTAGCAAGTGACTAAGATGTCGCTAGCATGACTAAGATGTCGCTAGCATGTTTTTAGCATGATTAGCAAAGTGACTAGCATGTCGTTAGCATGACTAGCATGTCGCTAACATGTTTTTAAGCATGATTAGCAAGTGACTAGCATGTCGCCAGCATGACTAGCATGTCGCTAGCATGTTTTTAGCATGATTAGCTAAGTGACTAGCATGTCGTTAGCATGACTAGCATGTCGCCAAAGATGTTTCTAGCATGATTAGCAAGTGACTAGCATGTCGCTAAAGATGACTAGCATGTCGCTAATGTTTTTATCATGATTAGCAAGTGACTAGCATGTCGCTAGCATGACTAGCATGTCGCTAACATGTTTTTAGCATGATTAGCAAGTGACTAGCATGTCGCTAGCATGACTAGCATGTCGCTAACATGTTTTTAGCATGATTAGCAAAGTGACTAGCATGTCGGTAGCATGACTAGCATGTCGCTACGATGTTCTGATGCAAAGATATAGGTCTTGCTAAAAGGTTGCTAGGGTGTTTGATAATGGTTGCTAAGGCGTGGATAGGTGATGTCTATGGTGACTCAGGATTGGCAGTTTACTGCCCCGAGTCAAACGATCCCACCCCCATGTCTCTGTGACGTTCTTTTTTGAAGATATGTAAGTTTTGGTTAAGATTTTGGTTGCTAAGGTCATCGATAAAGGTTGCTAGGGCGTGGCTACGAACAGCTGAAGTAGTTCATGATTGGCCGTTTGCTGCCCCGAGACAAACGAGCCCACCCCCATGTCTCTATGACGCTCTGATCCAAAGATACCCATCTGAACCATTATAATGGCAGTCTATGGAATCTGTTGCTAGGGTGCTCTAATTGGTTGCTAGGGCGTGGCTTGACACCTTCATAGTGATTCAGAGACTTTGATTGGTTAGCTGAGTAAAACGAGCCCACCCCCACGTCTCTATGACATTTTAATGCAAAGTTATTTAGATTTGCGAAATTCCTATGTAAATTACCATAGTAGGAAAAACACATGTGCATTTTTCCCTCACCATACTATGTCAATGGGGCAACTTTGGGGGTCTCTTGCCCCCCAGGGGTAAAACTTATACCCCACTGTGTGGTATGTTCTCGCTCAGCTTGATAAAGTCTTCAAATCTGGTGATTTACAAGTTTGTGCGATATTCTCGCTCTGCGCTACGATCCGTCAAAGTTTGTCGCAATGTTACGTCTATGGGAATTTTTGGGCGATTTTTCGCCCGGTGTACGAAAATCGTACGCCCGATCGCTTATAAAAGTCATAGCACATCTTTCCACAATACCCCGCACGATTTGACGCCCGTTTCAGGGGTGTGTGGCAAAAACTGCGGGACTAGTTACGCGCCGAAATTTGAGTGGAATCTATAATAAGTAAGAATAAGTATGAGGAATAGTAATAGTGTGCTTTGCCTTGAAAGGCAAGCACCACTAATAAGAATAAGTATGAGGAATAGTAATAGTGTGCTTTGCCTTGAAAGGCAAGCACCACTAATAAGTATGAGGAATAGTAATAGTGTGCTTTGCCTTGAAAGGCAAGCACCACTAATAAGGAGCATAAATTACTTCTTGGGACAGATTACCATTTATAAATGTAATGCAGTGAATAAAAACGTCATCAAAAAATTATTAGTTTGCACTTTCAATGAACTGAAATAAGCTGAACTATTATTTAAACTTAAATAAAGACAGAAATCTATGATATATATATATATATATATATATATATATATATATATATATATATATATATATATATATATATATATATATATATATATATATATATATATATATATATATATATATATATATATATATATATATATATACACACACACACACACATACACACACACAATTAAAAATAATAAAACTACTAAATACTTTAATTCACATTGGTGTGTTAAAAAGTTACGTTATGTTAGTATAAAGTAGCGTTAGTGTATGAAAAAATGCAAATGCACAATAATAAACATTCACAACCCTGTCCATATACTGAAATAAACGACATACAAAGTCAATAAAAAACATACAATGAGGGTCGTACAGTGAGTCATTGCAGGATGTGATGCATGGCAATCAAAAATGAAACATGTTTTTTTAAGCCAATGAGGTGAGAGAATATGCGCATATATTAGCACGTCGTCCAATAGCTGGTTAGGTGGGCGTGTGCGAGCGCATTTGCTCAGTGTTCTTCGCCGAAAAGCTCCTCTATCCAGTAGGTGCGCAAAGTGTTGGAATTGGTTGTGCCGTTGCTTCCAGGACTACAAGTTGTCTTCTAGCGTTATTAAAAATAGACGTTAAACCGAATTAGCTCGACAAGATTGAGATGTTACAGTTTAGGGCTTCAATTGTGCTGAAGGAGTTGATTCAAAACAGCCCAAAGCGTTCGTTTTCTGACATTATAAAGCATAAGAAGTCTTCACCAAATGCGTACATCTACAGCGCTGCTTATCCGGATGGCAGAGTATCTAAATTAAAGACTGTCTGTAATGGAAGACCTTCTATTCTGCCTTTAGCTGGGAGAAGATTCCTATGTACAAAGACCGAAGGAGCGATTGACCCTACAGAACCGGTCAAGAAAGATGAGTCCGTCCACGAAGCGACGGCAGATAAGTACGAAATTTATTTATTTGCCATTTGGTCACGACGCATGAGATATTCAGTGTTATTGATCGGAATTATATAGCATGCGTTTGGCACACGCGCCAAAATATTCGTAAAGGGCTGACAACGTGGCGCTGTGTGTACACTTTTACAGCAAGTGGGTGGAGAACATGTGTAGTAACTTGGGTTAAGTTACTCTATGTTAAAATAAAATATAATCTGTTTGGTAGGTTTAGGTCAAGTATGCGTAACGTTATATATATTTCTGAGAATAATGGACACACCCTATTACTGTTAAGGACAGTAGCTCGTCGCCTAGAGATGACATTGTGGTGTTTTTGAACTAGTATTGTTCGGTGAGTGAATCGGTTTTCTTCACTTCTATGAACTGACTCGTTTTTTCCGTTCACTCAAGTGTTCTCTCTTTTTGAAGCGCGTGACTCCTGTTCTGTCATCAAAGACCAACTATACATCACGGGCCAATAGTATTCCAGTGTTGGCTCTGAAGAAGCATTTCATTGGTCCAGCGTACTGAACAGATACGCCCCCTTCAAGAGTTTTGATTCTGAATCAGGAAACTCAAACTAACGAACTAAGCATATCGTTTGTGGGCGATCGAACGAAGCATCTCTGTTCTGCGTTTTATTTTTTGAACTGGGGCATTTAATATATCAAGATATAATTAATATTAATAAACTGTAACAATTCCTTCATGACACATATTAAAAAACTGTGATTATTAGTTTGTTAATAAGATTAAGTATTTTGGGCAACTGAAATAATCTGTTATCTAATTTATGAATGCTGAGGCCTGTTCACACACGAAAAAATACTAGTTCTAAATCTGTGAGAATGAGGAAGTCCACACCTCAGATATAATATTAAATCACTTTCAGCATTATTTTCCATCTTAGGTACTATAAAAACATTTACAGGGGACCAGAATCTGACTTTAAAGAGCTAAAGCCTTTAAAGCGGCTGACTACATAACTGTATCGCATGCTTAATAAACAACAATTAATAGACAACGAGTATAATTATTGCTAGGACTGGGGGTTGACACCAGTTTCACAATCAGTTTTATTCCACTTCATTTAGCTCTTGTTCGATTATAACTTTATACCGATTTGTTTGGATATATCCAAACATACCTTCATTAATGTTTATTTAATGCTATAGCTAGTAGTAAAGAGGAAAAGGTCACGCTTGTGATGACCTTCCACATCATTGAAGGGCACCAAAACGACATTTATTGATAAAATTGACAGAATTTAAAAGCTGAGACTTTTTCGTCTCAAATGTAACAAGGCCCAGTGCATCTTGTGTTTATTGAATGCTACAAATAATGTCAAGTTTTGTTAAAGCAGTAATAGAAATGAGTGAAGACTAAAAATGGAATGCAATAATAATTGTTCAGCAAAATGAATATTAAAAATGATTAATCAATATTATCGACACGGCCCTAGTTATTATCCCTTCTGTGAATAGGCATTTAGTTTCCAGAATATGGGTGTAACAAGTATGAATGTGTTCCATATGTTATTGAATGTCTTAATTTATGTAGGCCACTCCTATATTTATAACTTGGTGAAAGTCACACTGCAATCTTAGTACTTATGTAGATAAAAAAACGTTAATTTATGCTTACTAAGACTTGTTTTGGGCGTGGACGCCTCAGTGTTTTTAACAGTTGCTTGAGTGACTCACTCATAATTCATAAACTTTTTTACTGAACGCATATGAAAGTTCAGAATCAGTGAGATGAATCAAAATGAAACGACTGTTATTGTTTACTTTGTAGAAGTTGGAGATGGGTGCGGTGGCGGCGGCCCGTTTCAGCTGATAGATTGTGACACAATTCGTGCGGCAGCTGTGGAATGTCAATAATGCACCTCTGCAAACATGCAGCGAACGCACGGGGAGATCATTAAAACAGTTTTCAGTGCAACAGTTTTCTCCGTATTTATAGATGTATGTATATGAAAGCTCTCCAAAAATCCTCCCTGGCAGCATAATCGATCTTTTCCTCACGGTCGTCTGTTTGCTCACGGTTCACACAGTGCACGCGTGACTCACCGCTCGTCTGTCCGTATGGATTATTTATAAGATGACGCAGGAGGCTTGTGTTGTCCCTGCGGAGAGACTTGAATCGAGGGCTTGATCATCTTTTCGTGCGCGCCGCTGTGCGAAACGCCGGCCGTTTTCCAGACAGAATGTCAAATTAAAAGTAATATATGCGAGATCTGTTAGCCTTTCTGCCTTCCTTCCTCCTGACAGACTGACTTTTACTTACTGTTAATTTAATGCTGGGCATTTGTTCAGCTGGCATAAATAAGTTAATGACGCATAATCCTGTTTAGTGGCGTGTTGGCCTTGGCTTGGACTACTGGGTAACACATTGCACTACAGCAGATTAAAAGTGCTTTAAAGTCGTAATGGAATGGCTGATAATGATATCTAGAGAGAATAATAATCATTTGAGAATTTAAACTTGATATAATACCTCTATCAACGGATTGTTTTAACATAACGTGTCATGGCCTTGCGGTGTTCATTCCTCTCATTAAATAGCTTATGCGTGCAGTGAAAAGCCGCGATCTGACACGTCCAGTCAATTCTGCACATCTATGGAAATTAGATATGGATTGCTGTGTTTTCATCACGGGGATATTCTGTTCAGAGAAGGTGAGGAGAGGTGAATTGTTAGCTGCCGATGTCACAGGCTTCTGGTTTGGTCGTGAAGCTGATCACAGACACATGCTGTCACAGACTCCCTGTGAGCTTCACAGGAGTGCTGTTTCCTTGACAACTAGACTAACAGGTTATAACGAAGGTGTGAGAGTGATGTTCGTTGAGGAATTGCTCTGATATAGACTCAGACTAATGTAGTGTTTTTGTTTAGTTGTTAGAACTGACTTAAGATGATCAAAAGAGGAAGTTAATTTCATTTGCAGTGTATTTAATTAATTGGATTATGCAGAAATAGGACACGCATGTAAAACAACTAAATAGAATTTAAAGTATATACTAAATAGAAAAGCATCGGTATAGTATGCGCTATTACAGATGATTTTTTTCGTACTGCATATTTTCAGCAAGGTCATTCTGAAGGACACTCATATTTCTCTTATCGATCCGTGGGAAGTCAGTTCATCTCTTGGGGATCCCAGAAGGCCTTTCTGCTCTCCGTCTCTAATGGATTGGCTCTTGTTGAGTGATGAATGAACGGCCTTCCAGTCCTGTAACAGATTTCAATCCTTGTTTTATTTGGTCGAGCTGTAGTAAAGTCTTGCAGACGCTTGCCGATGTACATGCTGTGTACATTAAGGCAGCTCAATAGGTTTTAGAACACAGCCATTTTTAACAATGTTTAGTTCTGAAGACCTCGATCTCAGTGTGTAACATGATGCGTGACTCTTTCAGCATGACACAGGTCAAATATCTCCAGGAGGTAGAAAAAACTATCAGGCAGCGAGGGGTTATATCTGTTGACACTGTGGCCTACAAATATAAAAAGAGTTGATGATGTACTGGTTGTATTATGATCATTTGTTGTTTGTTAATTGATTGCTGACAACTAACCTAATGTCTAATGAGTTAAATAGGTGCGCTCAGGCTTTCTTTGACGGTTCAGCTAATTGTGTCTAAGGCGACGGAGTGTAAAAAATCGACTGAGCCCTCGTCCTTGTCTGCCGGGGGAACTTGTTTTCCAAACCAGTGGAGATGTTGCTAAAAGCTTTCAAACATAGCTCCATCTGGCCCCAAAGAACCTTGAGTTATCGATCAATATCAATATCAGCCTGATTTTTGAAACGAAAAGGATACATTTGCAACTTACAGAAAATGTGAATGGCGTTTGATAATTTGCCAGGATGTTGCAATTCATTGTACTATGATGTTCTGATTTGTGTTACTTCAGGTTTTTATCCCTCATTTTATCACATACACATGTGCACTTCCTTCTAAGCCAGTGTGCTGTGCATGCTTTCCGAATGAGTCAGACTGATTAGGTGGTTAGGCCTTCAGTTTTGCGCTGTTGGTGTACAGTTCTGAGCAGTAATTGCCCGGCATGTCAGTAGAAACTAATCCTAAAAGTCAGTAGACAAATTGCTGTGATTTTCGTGTCAAAAGTGAACAAACATTAAAATACGATACCTGAAATTAAAGCTATTACGTGACAGGCTGGCTGTCAGGCAGGTGCAGTAAAGTTATATGACACCTGAAACAGAGACTGTTCTTCAGAGGTGCATGCTTTCACCCCCCTAGGGCCCCATCGAGGAGCGACAAAAGTTTCCACAATCCTCCAGAGAGCTACACATGGCACTTGGCACGGGACTGTAACATTGCAGGTTTTTAATGACAAAGACAGGAAAGCTATTTCATCATGAGGCAGTTATCTCGTACTTCTCGTGTACAATCTTGTAGCATGACAATTATACACCGTTGTTCAAAAGTTTGAGGTCAGTTTTTTTTTTAATCTTCGGCAAGAATGCACGACACTGATATAAAAACTGACAGTAAAGACATTTGTGTTACAAATTATTTCTATTTCAAATAAATTATGTTCTTTTGAACTCCTTAAAATGACTCTGTTTTCCAAAAATGAAGCAGTACTGTTTTCAAAATTGTTCATAATCAGTGTATTTATGTAAAATAATTTTTAAAGGAGAACAGTGTTTTTTAAAGAATATTACTGTAGGATATCATTTGAACCAAACGACCGAGTAAATTTTAAAAAACACGATGAAAATGGACTGAATTTTGAGCATTGTGTTATGCTGCTGAGATGCTATGTATGAAAACATTTCTGTTTTAATTCTATTTTTCATTACAGCAGCAAGTCTACTGTCAGTTTTCAGAAAACTGTTAGCAAAGTCATTGTTGATCTCTCTCTCTCTCTCTTTCTCTCTCTCTCTCTCTCTCTCTCTCTCTATATATATATATATATATAAAAATGACGTATATATAATTTTTGTGTATTAATTATTAATCTCTATGCTAAAAGG
Organism: Puntigrus tetrazona; assembly: GCF_018831695.1. NCBI lineage: Eukaryota > Metazoa > Chordata > Actinopteri > Cypriniformes > Cyprinidae > Puntigrus > Puntigrus tetrazona. The sequence goes on along the minus strand of NC_056707.1, from coordinate 20,472,316 downwards.
AATGTTAAAAATCTCAGTGCTAAAATCTTGCGTCGCCTACAGAGTCTGTCTCTTTATCCTGAATCCATATTTCCACTTGGCACATGGTTTAGAGCAGCATACCGCTGTGTCAGCAGCAGAAACTGTAGATTACAGTCTGTCCTGTGCATATCCTCCACCTGTCCCATGCACTCTGAAGAACAAACACTTGACCGTAAGACACTGGTCGTTTTACACAGTTGTTAATGCACCAGGTTTATTTCAATTTTCGCTGAGAGTTATCAGCTAAACATAATTTAGACAGCAGCTTATAGGCTTATTTCTGCATCTGTGAGTGGTAAGTGAGTTATTGAATTTGAAAACAGTTTTGCTTTTATAACAAACTATTGTCTAGTAACAAGCTCAGTTTAGTCCAACCCAAAATTAAAAATTGTCTTTTGTCAAGGCCTATGGAATTCATAGAGATTGTAATGAATCTTTGGATTGAGGGCCAAGTAGTATGTAAAGTATCAATCTTTTCTGGGTGTGGTCACGAACAAGAAGAACAGAAGCCATATATAGCATCAAGTGTCCATTAATACCACCAGGAGGTTTAACAAACTTACCCTGAGGGTCAGAGTCTCCTTTATTGAGGATCAAGCCTTTTAGGCCAGTAAACAAGTCTTAAGTTTACGCATTGTGAGTCTACACAGAATCGACTTCCATGTGATCTGTGATGCAATAAAAACAGGAAGATTTAGATAGTTACATAGCCAGAATCACATTATATAGTCATCTGTGGGGATACTTCCTCTCTTGTGCGTCTCAAATGTTACTAATGCATGGTCAGTTACAATATCTAGCCTAATGCATTTCTCATTTTTCCTTTTGAATGGAAGCCTTTATGCCCGGAACGGCTGAGAATTGTGAGAATGTGTCCAGTAGGCCTTGATGATACAGATTCCTTCAACCCATTTACTAACTGGTAACATACTTTACATCAGACATTTCACCCAGGAAACATGATAGAGGCTAAAGATATAGAATTACCAACCGAGGAAAAATGATCTGTGATCCTACATGATGCCTCATTTAATCACAATTCCCTTAAAACATAAATGAAATATAAATTATTTGTTTGTTTGCGGCAATCTCATCAAACTATGCCATCTTCTTAGACAAAATGGTTCCTGGTGGTGTTTTTTATTTCATATTTTCAGATCTTCCTATTCTGATTTTTCTATTTTCTGAATAAGCTGATAGGAACAATTAATCTAAATTCTATCTGTCGAAAATGTACTGTACTTAATAAATGAATGGAATTAACAGTAATTGTTAGTTGTTAAAACAAAACAAAAAACATAATAATTGCACTGCCTTAAAATCAACCCACAATCCCTGCTGTCAGGTCACGGTGTCTGCACAGCCTGTGGTTTTCGGTTACGTGCTGGGCCTGTCTTCTGTGAGCCGTCAGTGGTGTGTGAATAGGCTGCGCAGTGTTTGTTTTATTAAGTCTGCAGGAGGGCGATGAAGCTCTCTGAGAATCCCTGGAATCCCGTGTAGAATCACACATATACTACAGAGACGGGGAAACAAGCGATGAAAGAAGAGGAGAATGGGCCAGAGTCAGACAGACGCATTGCTTTATAACACAAAAGACCTCTGCTGCCAGTTAGATCCCCAAGGTCCAGCACGATGATTCACCCACTTCCCTTTTTCAGGGATCTCTTTGGCTTACGTTAGACTGTACTAGAGGCCTGCTGTTTCTGCTGCAAGCTGATACTCGCAATTCTGATGAGGGCACAATTGATTTTCTGATTAATGCAGGTTGTCGACTATTTCCTTTTAAGTGACCTCACTTCAAATTAAGCTAAATTTATTTTTGCTCAGCCCCGTGTCTGGGAAGTATTGCTGCTGGCTCAGATTAATTCTAAAAGCAGACAATTGGGGGGTTCGCAGAATGTTCGTGGGTTGTGTTAGGGCTGCACGATTACGACAAATATCATAATGGTTGATTAATTGCTTGAAATTGTAATTGCGTTTATTCATTTTTGAATAACACAATTTACATTGATTGATGTTTATACCATTGCATTTCTTATATGAAAATAAATAAGCTGAAAACATTTAAACTGAAAAATTACTTTTCTATGGTACCAAGCCTCATATGTCAATAATTAATTGATTGGTTTCTTCATCACATGATAAAATGTAATATATGCACTGTATTATAATGTTAAACTAAGGCTAACTAACTTAATACAAATAATGGAAAAACACTTAAGATAACGCGGAGAAAGAAAAAAAAACACATCTTAAGCACTCAGAATAACATAAGTGGACTTTGAACAATTATTGCCTTTTTGAATGATTACGTAAACGTGGCATTCATAATTGCAGGTGAACTGTTTTTTTGGCATGATAGACAAAAAAATATATTTAGTCATAACTATCTGTGCCTTCACCATAAGCAGAAGTTCAAACACTTAATAATAAGTGTTATAATATAATATATAATAATATATAAAAGTAGACCCACCAAAGAAATGGTGTTTATGAATAAGTGAAATTATTAAGTCGAAACAAAAAATTGTTTCACTGAATAATTTGCAGTAACTATTAGTTCATTTTTTCTTTAATTCATTTTTTTCCCGAGTCTGAGAGATGAGTTGAAATGAAAGGAATATTTAATACATGATACATCATGAAAGGTTCTTGATTATATTCAATCAATTTTAAGTTTGTTATAATTGATTTGACCGATCTGTTCATTGTATGTTTCTCATTCATTCTGCATGTTTTTCTCTCCCGCACTGCTCTGCCTGCTGTTTGTTTGTGTGTAAGTATGATTTATATTGTCACTTCCACTCTTTTACCTCTCTCAGTCTTTTTTCAACAAATTCCTTCTCTATGTTTCATAAACCTCACAAACGATCGACTCTTTGTGCCATTCCCATGACACCCATAGATGTGATTGTAAATTAAACAAAAGCATGCAAATGCATAATCAAATCATCTCCAGGAAAATGGATAAAGCCAACGTAAATGAAGCTGGGTAAAGGAAAGCGGTAGTTCTGGAAATGTTTGTGGTGTGTGATGTGGTGGGAAGGTGGGGCTGTTGGTGCTCAGTGAGAGGATGTTTTGGTAGGCTGCTGGGAATTTCGGTCCTGGCCAGACTCTGTTGTGGCTCAGTGCCACAGCAGCTTATGCAGAGCTCCATTAAACTCAAAGCCATCTAAATGTGATAATGCAATAGCTATGTTAGGCCGGCTCTTAATAGAACTTGGCAAGAGTGAATACACTTGTGTATTGTGCAACTGCTAATGCATGTATGCATCACAGAAGACCTGTAATATGATGTCAACATAGTTAACATATGTTTTGGTATATTTTAATACAACAAGAAATGTATTTTTTTCCCCCAATGTGACAATTTAAATCCTGAATATTTACCCATTGCATATTGATAATAATTGTGAAGTTCTTTTACGCTTACATTCTTTTTCTACCAAAGTATAACTAATGCCTACAATTATTATTATTATTATTATATTATTATTATTATTATTATCATTAATTAACATTTATAACTTTTAATTAAATTTTATTATTATTTTATTTGTTTAATTTTTTTCTAGAATTTTTAATACATTCATTTCATTAAAAATATGCCTACAATTAACAATAGGCTAATTAATAGTATAGATATTATGATTTGTTGATTATTCTAAATTGTTAAAAATATATAAAATAGATTTATAATCAATAATGATATATAATTTATATAAATAATTTAATGTATTAATGATACATGATTAATTTAAATATCATTTATTAAGCCCCATGTCCTGTCCCAAATGTCTTAACAAAACAAAATGTCAGAATAAAAATTAAATCAAGTATTTGTATGGGCTCTTTAACTTTTAACTGACTTGTTCTTTTCATCTGTTAATCTTTATTGCATGGCTATCGTTTCTATCTTTAACCCCAACTAATTAAATTTCTTTAACAGTTTCATAGTGTCTTTGAACACATAACATTAAAATACACTCCAGTCTGATCCAGAATGTCATATCTTGTGACTTGTAGATTGTGGCAGGCAGTCTCTATCATCTTAGAAGTCATTGATTGAGGTCAGGTCACTCAATGTCAATGCACTTTTCTCTCTTGTTCCAGGAGAAGGAAGGCTGGCATCTTGCCCAGCTTGGAAGACTTGCTGTTTTACAGTATTGCTGAAGGCCAGGAGAGAATACCGGCTCACAAATTCATTACCGTGAGTGACAGTGCTCCCCTTACACACGTTTCTGTGTCCAAGTATGGATATTATTGGCTGTAGCATGTTTTGTTTACATCTCCTGCTAGTAGGTCATCATTATTGGCAATAATACGATCATAGAGTCAACGCATACAATTACTGCTGTGTCGTTGCTGTTATCGGCACCACTACATGGGGCACAGAGTCATGTTTTTATTACACCAAGGCCATCTTATCAAACCTCACCAACAAAGGAAGTAAAATCCCCTGATAAGAGTGTTGGGACTGATGATAATAAGGAGTAATGCCATTGACAGATAGCTGTTAACTCTTATTTGTGCTAATGGAAATATCTTGTTTACATATGCTCTCAGGCACTGAAGGCCACTGGACTTCGAACGGGAGATCCACGGCTGAAAGAATGTATGGACATGTTGAAAGTCACCCTCAAATCCACATCAGATGGCGTGATGCTGGACCGACACCTGTTCAAAAAGTAAGCTGACACTGTTTTTTACAGTAAAGTCCCATTTGTTAACATTAATAAAAAAAGTCTGTCAGCTCAAATCATTCCCTGCAGTTGAGAACACTTTTATACTATTACATATTGCACATTTATATATAACACTACACATCTATGATTGTATATATTATTTGTTACGTAAAAGACGCCACTTTGCATCTAATTTATGAGCGAAGCTCGACAATCTGAGTGTCACTCCTCAGGTGTTATCCGTAATGATAGATGTCTGTTTTTCAGCTTCTCTGCTATTGCTGTTGTGTTTAGATCCGGTCGATCCGGCTGGCGCTGACATTTTCATTACAGCATGAAGAGATGGGCGCTGTGGTGTCAGTTTGTAGAGACTTGATAGATTAGGGCAGTGAGTGACCTTGCATGACAGAGCCATAAAGAGATGTTTGGGAATGAATGGTAGCATAATACTTGCGTTTTTCCCCTATCATTATTTCATGCATACATTTTTTGCATACAGCACACAGAATACATGCTGCTTGTGTGCTATTCCAAACATATGGGCTCCTCTTTAGCATCCCTGCCCTACGTACAGCAAGTAATATATTACTTTTTGAAAATCCGCATCCACATAAATCTGAACAGCAGCACTGTGCACATTTGCACCATTCACTGTGCTGTTTTGAGCTTGTCTATCTGTTCAGAGACCTTTGTAAAGCAACCGGACCAATATTTCAGACAGTCCCTGGAGAGGTCTGGGTTTATGATGTCTGTGGATGCTTTACTCCCCTTTAGGATTGCAATTAATACAAAGTGTTGCATTTTTTATTTAAAAAATTCCTCCTGAAGTGAACATTTAAAAAAAAAAAAATCTTTACAACTAAATTGCATGATCTAGTCGGTTTATGCAGGAAATTGGTCTTATAGTAAAGCTAATATTGAAGTTATTTCTCATTTAATTAATGTTTATCGCTGATATTTGTCATAATTACACAAATAGATACAAAGGATGAGCAACCCAGTAGTACGTATTAATTCATCAGCTCTGTCCTCTTTATTTCTCCAGGTGTGTCCAAAGCAACATTGTTCTCCTAACGCAGGCCTTCCGGAAGAAGTTTGTCATCCCTGATTTCCAGCCTTTTGCCTCCCACATTGATACACTTTATGAGAAGGCCAGAAATCTCTCCGGGGGGCTGGTAAGATTAAAGAACCCCACATAATAAATCGTAGTGATTTTTTTCGTCTTGATAAAACCATTGGTTCTGACCACTTATTTCTTTTGCTCACAGGTTGCTGACTACATTCCCCAACTTGCCAAATTCAGCCCAGATTTGTGGGCCGTTTCCCTTTGCACAGTCGATGGACAAAGGTATGAATCGCACACCTTCAAGAGCTGTTTTTTTAAATCCATCACCCCTTAAAAAGGTCTATATTCAAGTCAAAGTGTTAAGATTTTCCTATTTTAACAACCTTTGGTTACCATTTTGGGTATTTATTAACCAGAACACTTGAATTGTGTTAGCGTTTGTACCGTTCGCTATGTGTACATTATGACAAGTACCGGAAATACTTCATATATTTTGGTTATAAAACTGTCAGATAAAGTGGCAGCTAATCTTGGCGTTCAATAAAAGCTCCACGTATCTCCTGGACTAGTCACCCAACGCAGATAAAATGTGCTAATGTTAATCCTCTCATTGAGAATCATTGATAACACGACTATAAAGTCACACTCATTAATGTTTCCATCAATATTTAGACCCATGTGTCATGGTACATCCTTTGATCTCTGATCATTAGGACATACTAAAATATAATCTGTATGTTTTTCCCCATGCTATAGTATTTGTTGTAAAGATACATAGGGTGTCTACATACCCCTGTGTTGATTATTATGGCCATTCAGTAGTTACACAGTAACTACCTCTTTGGGGCAACAACACTGTGCAAGAGCCTTGACCTACTGGCAAAAATATACGAAAAAACATTGGTCATTTTACTTTGTTCTGTTAAGGTCTTCAAACAACAACAAAACTGATTGACTGAATTGACTCTGATAGCTCTAACCTCCATTTTAGCAAATTTGCAGCAGTTGTTTAAAGCCATTAAAGAAAAGCTATTATCTATTTACTTATTTTGTCATACTTTAAAATGATACATTAAATAAAATTATACACCACAACATCATGCACAGCATTTAAATTTAGGGGAAAAAACATTTATTTATAGCATTTAGAGGTAGATAATCTTTTGTAATTAGGTTTATATTTAAATAAATTAGACATCTTTGAATGTTGCTGAATAATATGTACACACTTATGTTATTCACACAACAGCCTAAATCAAACATAATTATTGCTAGTGTTTTCCTAACAAGACTTCATAAAGTGTAAAGAGATATAGAGAAAATGAAAAAAATATATCATAAATTTGAATGCCTTTGAATCTCTGTGTAAATCAGGCTCGATTGGTTTTAAACGTCTTCGTTTTAGAGTCACAGTCTGTGTCAGGTTTAGGATCATTATTTTTGTTTGTTTGCTTACATGGACCATAGGATGATGTCTCTGGTTCTGATCTCTGTTTACTCTTTTGCACAGACACACAGTGGGTGACACTAAAGTGCCATTTTGCCTGCAGTCGTGCGTGAAGCCACTCAAGTACGCTATTGCCGTGCATGACCACGGCACTGAATATGTGCACCGATTCATTGGGAAAGAGCCCAGCGGCTTACGCTTCAACAAGCTCTTCCTGAACGAGGAAGGTAAGGATTATAACCATCAGCTTCGGCATGACTGCTTTCTTCTACAATCAGGAAACAGTTTTAGCATTAGAATAATAAATACCATTTTTCCATAGACAAACCCCATAATCCAATGGTGAACGCTGGTGCAATCGTGTGCACCTCTCTTATCAAGGTACGGTTTATTTTAATTTTCGTGTTAAAGTTGTTTTTGACTACTTTTTCTAACTGTACTCACATTTAGCTGATTTGAATTAGCCAGATCAGATTATAACATTTTTTTACTGCTCAGAATATTGCTTATAAATGTTTTTGAGACATGGCTGTAGTTGTATTTTGAGTAAGTGATCGTGATCAGTGCTGCCTAGACTTAAGACCAAATGACAATCAGTCTGTTGTGTAGGTGGTTCTTGTCTTTTCTCTGTGTTTTATTACTGTACACAGTACACCTACTCAAGGCCTCCACTTTCATTGTGAACTTAAATGTGTGGAGTTCATCCCGTTTGCAGGTCCATTATTGTTAGAAGTCTGTTAACAATGAATTTTGAGTAAAATTCATTCAGACTTTCTATATACATACATTTTTTTCCACCCGCTCTTGTGACTTAGGCTGGGTGATAAAACTAAATAAATAAATAATTTAAACAAATTACACACAAAAACTATTTAAAAATTATCTAATTTAGAACCTAATCAGTACCATAAACAATATATAAAGTAAGTGCTGAGAACAGCGGTCTATAGAATATAGTATACTGTAGTATGCTTGAATATTGTTTATAAATGTCAGAGCAGCTTAAGGAAAAAGTATATAATCTTATATACTTATATAATATATAATCTAATTTCATTTCAGTACCTCTCTGAGTGTTTATTAAACCCACTTGTTCAGAAAAAGATATGAAACAATATATATATATATATTTTTATATATATGATTTTTCTTTTAGACTTTTGTTATTTGATTTTAATGTAACATTTTATATACAGTAATTTTTTTAATAAAAATCTTCTAATTACTTTCATGACAGAATATACATTTAAATATACGGAGGTCTTACAAAAGAGGCAAGAAATCATTTAATCAAAGTTGTGAAATTGTATCCAATGTCATTTTTACTACTTAAGCTATTTAAACTTTTTATTGCTTAAACTCTTTGCAATAAAATCAATATGATATTCTAGATATTCACATAGTTGCTTGATTTTGCATCACATGAAAAATCATTGCAAATATATTGTGAATATTGGTTGTATCGCCCAGCCCTACTTGTGTCTTGGTAAAAAAAATATCCTTATAAACTATAAATGCATCATATTATATATTTAGAGTTTTTGTAGTGGTTTCATGAAGCCTGGCTGGTGGTTTCTTGGAGTTGTCTGCACCTTTTGGATGTGTTTGTGCTACAGTGGATGCACCTTGGTCTTTTATGTGTTTTAATCCATGTGCAAACACACAAGACAAGAAAAACACTCCAGCTGGGGTAATGGCGGTTTTGTAATGTAAATGTCGATGTTGTAGATTCACAGGTTCTTACTGACTGATGCACATTTGACACAGTAATATATGCTCACAGTTGAGCCCTTGTATACATATGCATGTGTGCGTGTTATGCAGAGTGATCAACAAAACACACAAACACACATACACATTTCTAAGATGCAGGAACTATTTTCATCCTCTGCTTGCATAAGAAAAACGTATGTTCGTATGTTTATGCATTCATTAGGGCTGTCAATTAACATAATTTTAGTTCAATAAATCAAAAAGATAAGCAACCATTGTCTAGACATTGCAACTGTTAGTGATGTACAGTACTGTTCAAAAGTTTGGGATCAGATTGTTTTGTTTTTTTTGGATCAGATAAATGTTTTTTTAAGGCTGCATTTATTTAAATAAAACTATAAGAAAACAAATATTACTATGTAAATTTTTTTCTTTTTAAATATGTATTAAAATCTAATTTATTCCTGTTATGTAAAGCTGAATTTTCAGTGTGACATGATGCTTCAGAAAGTATTTTAATATTCTAATTTGTTATATTTTATGCTGCTTAATCATTTTTTGGAACCTATAATACTTTTTCAGGATTCTTCCATAAATAAAACATTAAAAAGAAGAGCATTTACTTAGAATAAAAATAATACACTACCGTTTAAAAGTTTTATTTTTTATTTTTCTTTTAAAGAAAACATAACGTTTATTTAGCAAGGTGTTAAATTAATAAGAAGTGATAGCAAAGATTTATATTGTTAAATTTTGAATAAATGCTGTATCTTTAACTTTTTATTCATCAAAGAATCCTGAAAAACAAGTATTACAGTTTCCCCAAAAATATTTAACTGTTTTCAACATTTGATAATTCTAATAATAAATCAGCATATTAAAAAAATGCAGCATTGCATCACAGAATCATTTTAAAGTATATTAAAATAGAAACCATTATTTTCTAATGTAATAACATTTTCTATTGTAATAACAGTTTTATTCTGTATTTTAAAAAAACTAATTAATGTATGATTTCTAAAGGCACATGTCTAATCAATAATTTAATCTGTAATGTATTTTATTAAAACTTCTTTTGTGGGCTTTTTATATCAAATTTGCAATTGATTAATTGTTACAAATCATGCACTTAATTTGATGAAAAAGTCAGTTGACGGCTCTACAATTGGTTTTAACTCGGCACCAATCCACACATTAAAAGGATGCAGCGTCACTCTCTGTGACGAATGTTGGGCATCCTGTGAACAAGTTCAACCTCACATCTCCCATCACACCTAAACTCAACCATTGTGATTGCTCTTCTCATATTGTTCTCCTGTGATATTGGTGTGACGCAAAATGTCTTTTACCCCTCTGATGTGTTCTGGTAGGTCAGTGCTGAATGTAAGTCATGCCTGTCGGTTTCCTGTGCACCTAAGCAACGCATGACATCATTTCCTCCTGTTCCTTCCGAGTCCTTGAGCACCGCCATGAGCGTGTACTAAAAGCGTGTGATATGCTGTTGAAGGCTCTGTGTGCTGTTTTATGTTGTTGCATATTTTGCAGACGTAGGATCTGTGGGATTTTTTGACCACTGCTGCAGGTCAATGACGTTGGTAATTTTTCCTTTCCATTTTTCCCTCCCTCCCCATGAACAAGCCTGGATACTAAAATATCAGTAGTGCCATTGTGTTCCTTAATAAGGCGGCGACTGCATAAAATAGAGCATCTGTGCAGGACAAAATGGTCTTTAGTGCTGGAAACTACAGAAGCCCACAGAGGCCATGTGTTATTATTTTATTATGCCTTTTTTTATAAGATCAAATATACTGATGCATAGCCTTCGTGGGTTTCTGAAGTGAACTGGGTATGCAATACATTGAGCATTTGTTTTCATACACCTTGTAAGAAATAATGTTCAGCAGGGGTGTGAAAAGTACAAAGACTTCGTGTTTGCATTTTAGCGTTGGTTACTGTGATTTTAATTCAGTATTGTTTAAACACACTTAAGTGAAACAAAATTTAATTGTAATTAAATGGAATAAAGAATTGAAATGAAACTCGTTCTGACTATTTAATACGCAAAGACTAAATATTATTTGTATGCTTAAAATGTATATGTGTATTGTGGAATGCACAATGCAAAAAAAAAGGATTCAAACTTTTGAAATAAGCAGCACTTCAACAACGAACAACAATTTTACTTAAAAAATGATTGCTTTAAGTGCACATTCTGAATCTTTAATTGTAATAAATTGTAAAAGTACCACTGGTTTTGTCACTGTAATGTGTTTTTTGTGAATTAAACTATTACTTTCATACAACAACAAAATTCTCACCTAAACTTTTTAACGATAGTGATTATACATATAAAACAAATGTATTGTCAAGCTTTAATGCAATTATACTTTTCCCCTTTGTGAATGCAGTGAGGTGAGAATACAGTTTTCCCAAAATAACACATAAATATAGTAATCAAGTGCAATTATTTGAGTACTTTACACCCCTGGTGTTCAGCAGTCTAAACAGTCAGCCAAACAAACACATTAGTCACTGTTCATTTATGGCAGTAATGCAATCAATCTCGATGGCTCTTAACTCTTTGCATTCGTTTGACGGGTGCCTCAACCCACACTCAGTCTGGCAGAAAGTCGTAGGTTAATGGACACTGATCCACACTCACTCAGAAACGCATCAACACACAATGCACAGATCCTCCTCACACATCACCTTAAGACGTTACCAACCCTGCTGATTCACATCCACTCTGTTTTTGGATCCACTTCTGTGTTTGGCCTACAGGTTTTCATGAACACGTTTAACTCCAGCCTTTGCTCTGTAGCGGTTCATCATCATTTCCTTTGTAGAGCATAACAGTACTTTACTGTAGCACACATATGAAATGCTTATGATCTTCTTATTGATTTCTAACAACAGATTACTAACTGATTTTAGTATTGTACTGGTAATATTAAAGGAATGAAATGATCCATTTCCTTATTGCTAATCCGTATGAGTTAGTTGCTATTCTGATTTATGTTTTTCCCATGATGCTTAATGTGTTTTTATCTCTTTTTAAAGAGAATATATTTATATGATTGCTATTTCTTTCCTGTGTCTTTCAGCAAGGGGCAAGCAATGCTGAGAAGTTTGATTATGTAAGTAATTTATGAAAACATTGTGATATATTATTCATAAGTACTGTTGTTGTTGTTGTTGTTGTTGAGTTTGATTGACCTTTTGATTTCTCTCTTGCAGATGATGAACTTCTTGAAGAAGATGGCAGGAAATGAATATGTTGGTTTCAGCAATGCCACGTATGTTGATTTACCAGTTTTAAAGATTTGATCTTCGATACAGTTGGCAAACAGAAAGTCCTCTTTTGTCTGTTTTATGTCATGAATTGTGTTGTTGGGTTTGATTTGAGGTAACTGATTATTCATGTCAACTCATCTAGATTTCAGTCAGAGCGTGAGTCAGGAGACAGGAATTTCGCTATTGGCTATTACCTGAAAGAAAAGAAGGTTAGTATCTCAGGGAGCTTTTGATGTGATTAGGTGATTTATTGCACCCAATCATCTCTCTGTTTCTCTTCACATACACCCTTTACATTTTACATGCTGTTACCTTTTGGGGCCATCCGCACAGAAAACGCAGGCAGTGGAAGGAGGATATGCAATAAGCAAGGCTCCGAGACATTTTGAACTTATAAAGGAACACACTACTCTTTTTGGAAATATACACGTTCTCCAGCTCCCCCAGAGTTAATAGGTTGAGGGTAGTTGGGGGGGTAGTTGGAAAATGAATCTATTTCCAAAAAAAGTGGAGTGTTCCTTTAACAGTGTTTTTAGGATGCCGTATCATGCATAAAATACCTCAAAAGATGCAAAAGGCAAGGGCAATGAGTAAAAGGTGTCATGAAATGAAAATTAGCTCAGACAGTGGAATGGGCTAACATTTTTTTGGTGTGAATGGCCTCTTTGTCCATTTACTTCCAGGAGTGGTTCCTTGTTTTAATCTAAATTTCTGTTGTATGCAGTGCTTTCCAGATGGTACAGACATGACTGCTGTTCTGGACCTCTACTTTCAGGTATGTGGAGACATGCCTTTCAGTTACTGCCAGTCTGCAAAAAACACTACCAAGACTTCTGTTATGCTGAATTGGTTATTTTAATATTAATGCTAGTGTTTAATTTTTTGGTTGATGTTAGTGTTCTTAAAAAAAATTATACTCTAAACTTCCCAATGGTAGTATTACCAAACTAATCAATACTTAAAGAAACTGCATCAGAATTGGAATCAAATCAATGCAAGAGCTTGTGAATCAGAATTACAGAACCTGTAAATCCCTGTAGACACACTACAGTTGAATGGTTATTGGAGAACATAGAAAGCTGATTATTGGCACTGGATTATTTCGACACGGCACAAACATGGCAGGACTGCAGTGACTGTGTGCCTAGACTCCTGTCATGTGCCTCTGAGATCATGCAGCATGTGTAATGGGATAGTGCAGCTGATGGCTTTCTCGAACACACATACACAGACGCATACCCACACACGTGGTCAAATTGTTAGGGTGTTGTTTTCTGTAAAATCCTTGAGGACAGCTGTCAAACAAAGCATGTTGAGATAAAAACTGTTATTTGGTTTAATATTATTTCTTATTCCTATGTGTCTGTGTCTATGTGTGTAGCTGTGCTCCATCGAGGTAACTTGTGAGAGCGCTAGCGTCATGGCTGCCACATTGGCCAACGGCGGCTTCTGTCCAATCACAGGCGAGCGCGTGCTGAGCCCAGAGTCCGTGCGAAACACCCTCAGCCTCATGCACTCCTGTGGCATGTATGACTTCTCCGGGCAGTTTGCTTTCCATGTAAGTTATTGCGCATTCATATTCACACAAATAAACACAGAATCTCAGTAGTTTACACAATTTGTTTGCCAACTCAGTTCGGAGCACTGTTTTATCACATCATTTGAACATTTTTCTTTTCCATTTCCTTTTTTTTTTTTTTTTACATTTTTAAACATTGCCATGGTAACAAAGGAAATAATGAATGAATGAAAGATTTAAGGAATACATGGATAAGTAATGGGTTAATGGTAATGGATAATGGTTAATGGTTAATGGATTTACTCTTTTTTTCTGATCCTTCCACTCCGCATCAATCCATACATTTTCAATCTCTAATTGAAATTACTGAAAAAAATATGCCCCAACAAATATATATTATACTATGTCTAAACATGATATTACCTAACTATCCAAAATTGAGAATGACAAAAATATATATATTTTAAGTATTGAATGGCTTTGTCCAAATGCCTTTTTTTGCATGCTCTTAAAGTTTAAAGACAATTTGTATTATTTGTGCTAAAGTACACTAAAACGCAGATTCACTATACGGTTGTACCAATTTAGAATGCAGTATTTCAGGATGAAAACCTGTGTTGTTCACTGCATTACAACATAATTGTGGTTTGCAAACACCCGTAATTTAAATAATAATCAAGTCCATTATAGAACATGAAAATAAACCAGGCTATTATTTAACTTATTTAACCCCACCCACATTCATGTTATGGTTATCCTATTTATCTGTATGTAATGTTTTAATGTTAATCTATTTTGTTCAGGTGGGTCTTCCAGCCAAGTCAGGTGTGGCTGGAGGTATTCTGCTGGTTGTGCCCAATGTAATGGGCATCATGTGCTGGTCTCCTCCATTGGACAAACTTGGCAACAGTGTCCGGGGCATCCAGTTCTGCACGGTATGTCAGTGTTCTTGTTTGCAGACACACTTACACACTCATAAACACTTTCGTTTCTAAGTTAAACCTATGTACTGGAAATTACGAAAAAATATTTGAAAGTTTGCCAAGATCAGAAATGTATAGTTCTGGGATCTATACATAATATAATAAAATGAACAAAATCAATAATATATGTAAATTAATTGAGCATTACGATGGCATAATACGGTTCTTTTAAGGAAAATGTAAGATTGCAGACCAAAGTTGCTGTAGAAAATTCAACTTTGCTATCACAGGAAGAAACAGACAAAGGGAAGAACAATTCATACCGTCTGACAAAACTGAGTCAGTTTAGTTATTTATGATTTATTTTAAAAAATGTTTTAGAGTTAGGTGGAAAGACATATGTTCCAAATGTTTTATTTTCATTGTTTTGTTAAGCTGTAGCACTTGCCCTAGACGCACATCAGGCATGAATACAAAGAATGGTACAGAATGTTTTTTATAAATGCTTTTTGTCATTTATCATTTGTCTTATCTGTTTGTTGCGGTTTTGATTATGTGACCCGGTCATTTACGAGGGCCTCTTATCATGTACTCGTGAAAAGATCAGATTCTGTCTATGTTATTTTAGGTCTTTCTGAGAAGCAGCACTTTAAAGTCTGAATAGCAGTACAGCTTCTCAGACCCTTGTTAAAGGTCAAGGAGTCTATAATTACTCCGTGTGTGTCGTAAGGAAATCAGTGCCGCCCCAAACCCATGTCTTTGATTCATTAGTGGTGATAGTCTGACTCAGGACGACCCCAGCAAGGAGACCAGAGTTAATTGGTGGAGTTAATTCTTGGGTGGGAAATATGATTAGAATTTTAGATGATTTATATGAACAGTTTTCTACTGTCACACAGCCAGTGGTGAATTCAGAGCCCCAGTGATAATTGAAAGCCTTTCTGTGATCAGCGTTATTGTGCCAAAAGAAAGGTAACAACTGGCAAGAGGCCGAGGGTCACAAGACAGGAAAAGGAAATATTAGACCTTTAGACGTTTGTGCCAGACCCCAACAAATTCAGGGAACACTTTCAGCCGTAGTTTATAAGGGGAAGTAGAGTCTCAAGGTCAGCTTCAAGGTTACTGCACATTACACAAGTTTGATTATTAAAGTGAAAGATTATTATTAAATAACATACAGTATTTAATATAAACGTGATCCCGGGCCACAAAATCAGTTATAAGAGGCACGCTTATATCTTTAGCAATAGACAAAATTACACTGTGTGGGGCAAAATTGCAAATTTTTCTTTTAGGCCAAAAATCATTTAGGATATAAAAATAATATTATTACTGTTGTTATTGTTATTATTATTATTAAACAATGATAAAAACCACAATAGCTATAATAAACCATTATTGTTGACGTTATATAAATATACAAATAAACTGTATTAAATAATTATATAAAAATAATTGTAAAAAAATAATAATAATAATTATATTTTTTATATGATTAATGCAAAAATATATATATAATTAAAGATTGAATTTAGTAGTACTAGTAATAATAATAATAGTTTTCAATAATAATATAATACCATTATGAATTATGATATTATAGCTATAATTAATATTGTTACATAAATATACAAATAAACAATAGTAATTATAATTCATAATGATTTTATTAGTAATTATAATAAATAATAATTATTACCCTCATAGTGCAATAATAACGGTAATGGTTTATTTGTTAACTTGTTAGTTAATTTGTTTGGTCTGTACAAATAATATCTTAAGATAAAATCTTATCTTACAGAGATTTAACACATGCTAATTTGCTTCTCTGTTCTCAAGAAAGACTTTAAGGAAAAATACAGAAAAAACAAAACAATAAAAAAAACTCAAAACCTAGATATATATTAATAGATTATTAGATTAGATTAACATTAGTCGCTCCTAACCCTCAAATCACAATAATAAATATTTTAACTGGAACTATTCTATAGTTTAAGACAAGAACCACGCTATTTCCTAAAGAGCAACTCACTTTTAAACCCCAGAAATGTCACCTTCAACGACTATTAAATCTGATCACGTGGACTAAACCTCACTGAAGCTGAAAACAGGATCCTGAGAAGTTGAATGACATTGTGAAGGAGGTTCATTTCAGCATTATGGTACAAAGGGCTTTAATGAAAGCAGGCGGTTTCTCCATGCACTGCACACTCTCCTGTCACTAGCAGACCACCTTCAGACACTCAACACAGTCCTTCAGTGTGTGTGTGTGTGTGTGTGTGTCTGTATGTGTTTTAAGCCTTTGACCTCTCAGACTGACTTATGGCTCTTTCTCGTGCTGTAGGATCTGGTGTCCTTGTTCAACTTCCACAACTATGACAACCTGAGGCACTTCGCCAAGAAGCTCGATCCTCGCAGAGAGGGAGGGGACCAGCGGGTGAGTGCCCTCTTCCATTTGCCCGCCAGCCTTGCCCTCCCCACGTGCCCCATCGATGCGTTACACCACGTCTTGTATGAATGACTGCATGTAATAATTTACTCAAGACTCAGAAGCTGAGAAAGTACTGCAGAGGAAGCTTATTTCCACTAAATGCCTGCAGTCAACCGTACACAATCCCGCCCCCTGCAGGAGCATTTTTACACTACATGCATAGACAGCTAGCGACTTCACACCCCAAAGAGCGTAGCTGTTTTTGAGCAGCGGTTGATTCATCATCAAAGTTCTCAGCTGTGCACGAGATTCTAATTTTGCATGTCCATTGCCATCTCCTGGTTTGCCATGGTTTTTTTTACGTTGTTTTACCCCACGGTTTTGTTTTGCTTGCTTCAGTCTGCATTTTCAGATTTGTAATCAGAAGGCCCAGACGGAATCTGTTGGCTTTTCGCCCACATTTCGAATAGCGATGGATATAAACATGGAAAAAAAACTAAATGTGCACACTCTTATCTATAGCTGGAAAAATAAACAGATTATCTCAAATATTTAAATCTGAATACAGACCGAAAGGCCAGTTTTCCAAAAGAAAAAGAAAAAACTGCAGTGATATATTATGGGGTCCGTGGTGATGCCATTTGAGGTTTTTAAATCCAAAATATGTAATTTATGGTTTTGAGTTGAGTTTTGAGGGTTTTTTTTTTTTTTTTTTTTTTTTAACTGAGCATAGTAATAATACAATTAATAACACGCAAAGTTGTTGTTGCAAACTAATTTAGTAAATATACAGTATATATTCAAATGAGTTGTTTTATATAATCTGTATTTTTTTATATTATTATCTTATTATTGTCTATTACAATATAATCAGAAATATACAATTTTATTATTATTGTTATATGAAGCATGTGTATTTTTTTTAAAAGGAGGGCTCTCTTTGTGATAAGACCCCAAAACTAATATGTTCTCTGTGTTGCTCAACACAGCAGTACACCTCTGGACCCCAGGATAACCAGAGCCTTTCAAAAGAGCTGGCTCTCAAAGACACTGTGTGGACAAAAGTCTGGCCTACTGAGCACAATGAGGACAGCTTCACTCCATGCTTTATGCAGTTTATCCGCAAGAGATTTTCTCTGTTTTGATTTCTTCAGTCTGCATTCTTAGATTTATAATCGAACAGGCCCAGATGGTCTATGTATACTTTTTCGGCATTTAAAAAAAAATCTGTGGAATGTGTGCAAACATGGTTTGAATATCACAAAAAAAAAAAATTATTAAAAAAGCTGAATACAAACCTAATTTCGAAATTAATTGACTTAATAATAATAATAATAATAATAATAATAATTGCAAAATAAATAATGTATATACTGTTATTATATTAGTTACATTATTCAACCAAAAATAATATATATTATGATTATTATTGTTATTATTAATAACCTGCACAGATTCCGTGTAGGCCTGGTCATCTGTTAATTATGATCATGACTTAAATCAGACTACTGCAGCTTAAGCGAGGCATGTGCAATTATTTTGAGACAGACCTCTTATGGTTATTTTGTTTTAAAATGTTGAAAAATGTGACATTTTGCCAGCCGTGTGAATACGAGGCCTCTCTTTGCGACCGCGCTTGTTTTTGTTGACTTTGAAATCTGTTCACACGTCACCGTATTGAACAGTGTGAGCCACACGCAACGTTCCCGGAGGCCCCTAAAAAACTAATCTGTTCTCCGTGTTGCTCAACACAGCTGTACACCTTCGGACCCCTGGATTACGAGAGCCTTCAGAAAGAGCTGGCTCTCAAAGACACTGTGTGGACAAAAGTCTCGCCCACTGAGTGCAATGAGGACAGCTCCACTACTGTAGTCTATAGGATGGAGAAAGTCGGAGAAGGCAACTAAAACGGATCTGACTCACCTCGGCGAGCTCTTTGACAGTATATATTTATGTACTTCAACGATTATTTATTTTCAATGAATCTCATTCTGCGCACATGTTAGTTCTACACACAGTCTCGATGAATATGACTATGGTAGAGGACATGTCTAAAGCCTTATGCCTTGGCCTGTGTTTATCTATCTGTGCTAATGTTTAAAAGCATAGCGGAGGGCTTTATTCTTCACTTGGAATGCATGGACTCTAGATGCGGTGTGGTTTATAGTCACAGACCAGCAGGTGTTTTTTCGGGGTATATTGAGCATTGGCTGCTGAACAGAGACTACAGGTGATTCTGTGTTGCTCTGTGATTATATATTGTGGTCTCGCTCGTCTTCAGTGAGGTCTTTAGCTTGGTGTTACAAAGACATGGACTTTTCTAAAACTTCTTGTTACATGTGCTGTGACTCAGCATGGCCTTCACTCTAAAAGAAAGCAAACATTCGCTCAGAAATTAAAATTCAGTCATTTTTATTCACCCTCGTGTTCTTTTAAGCCCATATGTCGTTGGTGTTTCTGTGGAATACAAAATATATTTGTAAGAATTCTTTCATGCTCATTTTTTACAGTGTTCCATATGGAATATCATAACAATAACCATAATAATTGTCCATCTGGATACTTTTTGTGGGAAAAAATAAAAAAAAATTTTTTTTATATTTCCTTTGAGTAATTATCATTATCTTTTAATAATAACACTTATCAATCACTATTGTTTAGCATTGATTCATCTTGATTTCAGTCTATTCCTAAAACAAAGCTGGTATATAGTTGGCCAGCCAATGAAAGCAACCGTTTACACAGAAATTAAAATTCGGTCATTATTTGTTCACTCTCATATGTTATTGTTTCTGTCACACACCGTCATTTTCTTTCAACCTTTTCCCATATACCAGTAAAAAAAAATCTCCATAGAATTACAATGTCCATCTGGCTATAATTGAAGTCTCGCGAAGCCATATATTTGCTTTTATAAGATAAAAGATGGACATTAAAGTGTTTGAAAATAGCATTTTGGTGCAAATTTAGTATCTGAGTTCAAATGCATTATCATTGAATAACACTGAATAAACGTTTCTCGCATAAAGCTATATTACTTGGAAAGCGTGTGCCAACTATGGTAATACATAACCTATTAGTGATATGCATATGACATAACACATAAAGGAGAAGTAGTGTTTTTCTTTTTGGCCAAACGTTTGATTAGGGCACAGTGTGATTTGATCGCGACCGAGCGTAAAGTTAAAAGGGACCTCATGTAGCACCTGGGTTGTTCATTTTCAGATAAGTCACAGAGCGTTCCTGCTCAATTGCTTGTCTCGGAGAGGACTGTTGTAATGTGCAGTGTTTGCATCACAGAGCCGCTCTAGTGCTGCTCAGCAGCCAGCTGAACCCTGCTGTCAGAGCGTCTTTTCAGTGAAATCAATAATGTTACAAACCTTCCACCTGCCCTCAGTTCCGTTTCCGTCTGTATATCCTCATATGTTATCACTAGAAACATTTATGCACCTTATTAATAGCTCAAAATGTTGGTTTATATCAAACTAAGCCTGGATAAGCTTCTGAAGTGGTTTTATTGGTGGAAAGATGCTGACCTTATCAGGAAGATATTAAGTATTATATGTTTTTTCGTTTTTTTTTTTATGTGTTGCAAAATGATTATTTTTTTTGCCTTTTAAATTTAAATGTTCATTTTATGTTCGCATGATTCGCTTTGCTTTCACAGGCTTGTATATTTCTGGGTTTTGTTGCTTAGTTTCACAAGTGTGTGTTTTTGTATTATAATTTTCATGTCTTGTTTTTGGCGCTGCTTTAGCGGAGTAGTGTTTTTCATGCTCAGCTTTTACAAAACAGTCAAAATATGAGCTCATTACAGTCTGGCTTGAGCAAGCAGCTCGCTCTGATTACTTGAACAGCTGTCAAATACTTCATCACTTTATATTATCATCTGGTTTTACGCTGTCATAACAGTTCCGTTTGCTTTCTCATTGTGTATTTATGTCATTTGTTCTGGTTTTCTTTTTTTGTATCATTAATAAATGTATTTAATCTCATTGTTACCCAAAATCAGTTGTGTTCCGTTTTTTTGTTTTGGAAAATGATGAGGCAGTATGTTTGCAGTATCATTTTTATTAGTTTGTGTGCTGATATTTTTTATCTCAACAAATAATTCTTGAACGCTTTACTTAAAAGGCCTGCAAAAACATAACAGAAAATTTTTCTATGAAAGGTTTCTCATGTTCATGGACAATATGAAAGTTGCAGGGAATTTTAAAATGGTTTTCCATTAGATTTTATTATACACCCAATATATGAAGTGTATAATTGTTATATAGATTTATACTAAATGTTTTTCAAAAGGTTTTTGGTGAGCATTTTTGAAATCTTCATCCAGTAATAGTGCACTTTATCCAGCAGAAGGTGTTGGATTTTTTTTTTTTTTTTGAAGATCTGCCATCCATTGAAGCTCTGCCGCCTTCTGTTGCGCTTCGTTGTAAGCTAAGTGTTTATTCTGTCTGTGCAAATGCAGCTATCATAGTTCCTATTCTCCTGTTCTCATAAACATAAAGCTCATAAAGCTGTTCTTAAAGCAACGTATGAAGTAAATGACCTTCAAGCAGTTTGTCTAGGTTTTCTAGTTGGCTTAATCGGAAGCTAACGCGCACATTTCAGGAGAATAATTACACATTAGCAGACAGGAATAGTGTTTTGTGTTTCTATTTAAGACATTAAACTGACTTAGATGTAATCAGATTATAATTAAACACACACGCAAGGATACTCTGACATTTCTCAGATGATCTTTAGGCCTAAAAACACTGACAGCTTCTCCCGCTGTATGACTTCTCTCAATGTTTGTGGGAAGGAAAGCAAGAATACTCTATAATAGGAAATAATAGTGAGGTACTGAAGTATAATTAAATAAAAAAAACGTTAAACATTCATTTTAATGATTACATCTGAATTTGCTCGATCATTACATGTTAATTTTTACATGTTAATCTTTATATTTTTCATCTAATGTTAAATACCAAGTGTTTATGTGTTGCAAATCTGATTATGTTAGTAGTTTAACATCAGGTGGTCATCAGAGAACATCAGAGAATGGCTTTGCAACACTTCTTTGTAAGTTGTGTGTGTTTGTGGTCTTGAAAGTTTGGGGTTTTGCTGACTAACATCAAGGGTTTCCGATGCCCCTACTGATGCCTTTCTGTCCCTCACCAGAGCTTTTTTAGATATTAAAACGCACGAGTTTTTCGCATGGCTTGCTTGGCAAATTTATCTAGATCCAAATTCAAATCAAATGTATGCTGCTGCTACTAAATCAAATTTAATTATTTACATGAGATTTAAGAAAAGGTCTTTAATACAAGGTGTTGCATGGGTTCTTTCAACTTGTTTAACACACACACACACACACACATATATATATATATATATATATAAATCTAAGAAACATTCAGGGTTCCTGCTAATTTTTATAATTTAATGGGTTTTATAATGGACTTTTTTTCTGATTTAAAATGCAACACACGGCATTCCTGCGCCTTTCACTTTTCAAGAACTGTTGAATTCAAGTGTTCCAATTTCAATGCACTTGATTAAATTTTTCACTGTCTTTTTGCTGTTTCCTCTCACCAGTTCTCTATTCCGTCTGTTAGAGCTAAAAGGAGACACTCTGGAGGCCTCGGTTTCTGCCCACCATAATAACTTATTTCTATTCCACAAAGGCTCTTTTCTATCATTCCAGGTGAAATCAGTCATCAACCTCCTCTTTGCTGCCTACACAGGAGATGTTTCTGCTCTCAGAAGGTACGGGGTTCTTCATTGCCTACAAGTTTTTGAAACGTTTTCTGTTCTGCTTCCGTAATATTGTTATTATGCGCGACTGCAGGTTTGCGCTGTCCTCCATGGACATGGAGCAGAGGGACTATGACTCCAGGACGGCGCTGCATGTAGCAGCCGCTGAGGGTACTAAACTTCACGTGTTGTCGCTTATTAGAAGCCAAGATCCAGTGGTGTCTGTTAATTTGGTATTTGACTGTTTGCATAACTGTAAGATAACAAAAAGGCGACAAACAGAAAGCTTGTCACTACGCCATGTAAATTTAGTGCCGGCACCACTTGCTCTAAAGTTTATTTTAATGATGATGCAATATGTATATTTTTTTGCAGCTTATTTATGCCTTTTTCAGTCTAGTTTAATCACTATAAACATAGGTCATCAAATAACTGTGTTGCTGGGGATTAACTGCACTTTTTCAGTACACTGCATTTTTACATCTGAAGTTCCATCTGTAGCATGCTTTGCATGAATTAAACTGTTCCTTTTGATTTTAGGACATATTGAGGTTGTGCGTTTTCTGTTAGAGGCCTGCAAGGTGAACCCTGGTCCTAAGGACAGGTGAGCAGGCGCAATTTCTTAGCCTTTTAGTTTGGAAATGAAGTGATTGGAAGACATCGGGTTTCTCATGATGGTCTTGGAAAACATTCCAAATTGATAAAATCCTAAGAAGTCATATACAAGCCACGAAAATAGATTTCTAACAAGAATTACATAGTGTGAGTGCAGTTTGTCAGTATTATTATTAAAACCCAATTTTGATTGTATGCATATATGTGCATATAAGTGTTTTTATTATTATTAATATTATTGCCTTATGACTTATATCATCTCTATATGATGAATCATTACACAGGTTAGGGGGGAAAAGCAATGTGTGTGTGTGTGTATACACAATTTACAATAATATCTCCAACGTTCTAATGTATTAGAAGTTTAAAATATATTTATTTGTATATACAGATACACACACATTTCGCTTCACATGTTTTTAATTACTACTGCAATTACCATTATAATAGTATTGCAGTAGTAACACGCTTCTGTCTTAACACTAATACTTGTTATGTTAATGTATATCACGCACGCTAATAAAACCAGTAGAAAAGATGTCATAACATTTGCGTCCTCCAGGTGGGGCAACACACCTATAGATGAGGCGACACACTTCGGTCATCACGAGGTGCTCGCGCTTCTGCAGGAGTACAACGATAAATACAACCCACCGGCGAACACCGGCGCGGGTAAAGAGAGCACCGAGAAAAATCTGGACGGGATGCTGGAGACGTAAACATTTCCTGCCAGCACGAAAGACACTCTTCTGGATCTCAATATCAGTGTGTTTTTTTGGTGTTTTTCGTAGTTCCTGTAGTTTTACATGCTTTTGTGAAACATTTTTGCCTTGATCACAACTTCTTCCTTTGCGAGAAAGGGTGTAAGTCGTGGTGGCCACGTTTAATGGAGTATGTTCAACCCTGTCGTGCCAGTGCAAAGTTGACTCGGGTGTGATGAATGATGACTGCATGTCATTGCTGTCCTGGGAGGGTAAACGGTAAACCCGAGTATAGAATGATACCAAACAATCTTGTTTAAGAAATCAGAGCCATGCAAAACAGGACACGTTCTTTGAATAGAAATTGTCGCGATTACGCAAACACTTAAGAAACTTTAAAAGCTGCTGGCGACATATCTTCTTTCTTTATGCTGAAAAAAGTAGCAATAACGAAAATCGAGAAAGGAGGTTATTAAAGTTCCATTAACGAACAATTGGTCGCATTTTTTTTTTTTTACACGTGTAGGCCTATTGCTTTTTTATTTTATACCTCGTTATTTGATCATTTGAACCACTGCCAAATGCATCGTTATTTGTGTTAGTCTTTACCATTATCAGGTCAGTGCACTCATATTTGAAATATTTACGGCATTTTGAGAATATTGTAATCTGAGAACAAAAGTGATCAAAAATAAAAACTTTACTGCTGATGTGAAGTCATAACAAATGTAAATTGGCTTATTCGTTATTGGGTAAAATGTAAACCCTCCATTATTTATAGGTTATTCAGTATTCATGAATGAAAGATACTGCGTTTGTGTAAAGCATCTGTGCATTTACGATATTTTATGAAGTGTTAAATAACTGTAAATGTAGTTTGTATTGTGAGACAATTGCTTTAAGCGGTAGAAAGACGATGTCAGCTTCTTCATATGGACCAAACACTTGAAGAAAGATTACATTTGTGTCAAAGTATATGAATGTATACTACACTTTATTATTCATTGAAGCATATAATTCTTTCTGATTTCTATTCGACCGCATCTGGCTGACTTAAGTCGGTGTGTGTACATGTGCAATTAAAAAGCAATTTATGTGTAATAATAAATAAAATTGTGTTAGTATTTAAAGAGTCTAATTTTACTCGTGCATCCTATACGAATGTATGTGTGTACATAAAACTGAAATTCTGAATTAACTCCAAAAATAACACAAAATAACACAATAACCTCAATAATCTGCATAAGCCATGTTCAAGCTGAACCATGCAGAAGGGAATTCTTGCTAGCACACTAGCAAAGAATATTTTCCTATATATGTATGCCTTTTATCCAAAACAATGCATTCAAGATATACATTTTATCATCTCTAGAATCAAACCCGCAACCTTTGAGTGACGTTCAATCTTGTCAAACCTGTCGTCTTCATTGACTTGCTATACTGTCTTAGATTTTCAAAACAGAAAGCCTGCCTTCATTTATCCCTCCTACAGATAAAAGAGAATGTGAATATTACAGTATTCCAAATGTCCTAATGGTTGCGTTAATACCAGGACAAAAGCACAATTTCTCAAAACAGATACAAGTAATACTATATATTGCACTTTATTGTTTTGTTTTGATTTTTTTTTTTTATGTTATCACTCCCCATGGAACGAACTGGGAAAGGTAAAACGAACTCATTCTATTGTCTTTGTGTTAGTTCAATCGTTAAGATCAATAATGGCTCGTTATATATATATGAAATCTAAAAGTGCAAAAAGTTTTACCCTCAGATGCACTGGTATAGTAACGACCAAAGGCAACCTCTCTTGGGATGTTTGGGTGAAGGTAGATGAGACGATTCACTGGCTCTTTCTCCATCGGTGATGGTATAGTCACGGATGACGTTGGGTAAAGAGATGCTGTTCAGATCTGTTTTAGTGTAAGGCTTTGTTGAATGCACCACGGGTAATCTCATAAGAGATTTTTCAGACACACCAAGATAGTTATCAGAACATTAAATATTCCAGTTGAAACCAGCACAAACCATCCTGTGAGCGCTTGACCCATGTGAAGGTGATTCCTCCCCATCGAGAGCTTTCACTGAAGCGCAGAAGGAAAGTGCCGGGGAGTTTGTCGCTCAACAAAGCCTTCTCTCTTTCCTTACTCAAAAACCCCATAATGTACCTATACACAGTGAACAAAGCCTGAAATCTAAGCCCTCTCTCAAATTTCAAACTCTTTGGAAATCATCCATCTCTTGATCTAGTTTTGACATCAGTGATTTTAAATGGCATCGGCTTTTACATGAATGACACTATAGCAGCATTCAGACAGTGAAGGATAAACCCCTTCAGATTTCTTACCCTCGTTCCAAATGTTGGACACGTATTTTTTCGGAAAAGATCTAGATGTTCATATATCCAGCACCAGACTCCGCAAAAGCTTAGATAAAAACACAAATTTATTCTAAGCAGTAAAATATGATATAAAAAAAAAAAGGTTAGATCACAGAGAATCACACGCTACCACGGAAGTGTTTAGTTAATGCCTGCTCTTTGCAGTATTGTGTGTTTTCACTAAGTTTTGTTTATCGAAAATCATGTGGTGACAGCAGAGGAACAAACAAAAGCGAGCTTGTTCAGAAAGCGAAAGCAACTTTCCTGTCTGACTTTTAACTATGTGCATCTACTCAGTCACATTTCAAAAGTTAAAAGCGCGCAAACAAACTCATGAGACAAACTTGTCGGAGTTCAGAGCTCGTTTAGTGGTAGAAGAAAACTGCCAGCTCAAGACCTTTGAAAGCTGCTCCCATTTCACAGGTGGAGGATTCAAGAAGAACGTCAGATTCTGAGCGAGATAAAGGGTAACAGTTAAAATGTAAACCTCAATAGAAGACAAAACATTGATGAGGGAAACGGTCCGTACGTGGGGTTCACTGCAGAGCATGTTGTACCACAAGATAGAGCCCCAGGTCCACGGTAGACAACTACTGACCAACATCACCACAGGAAGACATGTGATGTGTTTGAACATAGTATTTTATGTTGCAGTTACAGCAGTTTAATGTTGTCCCTTTGTCTCAAATAAACACCGCATTTCAAAAGACCACTTCTAGCAGTAAATTTACAGATAAATCAATGCATAGTTCTGGTAGAATGAGCTGCGTGTCAAAGCTGATTCAGTGCAGATCCTCAAACATCTTGAGTGAAAACTGCAAAGAAAAGAAGTACGCTAATTAAATAGCAAATATTGGTAGTTCCCTTTAAGTGGCCTTTATTTATAATTCTCTTCTCCCTTGCAGTCTGTGTTAATTAGAATGGAAAATCAAGAAAATTCAAGTCAGTAACCATAAATGATCATTTATTTAATAAGTCTGTAGTGCAATATGTGAGTGTTTATCATCGTACCATGTGATGGAAGTCAGCGGCCAGACATCCACTAGATTCTTCCAAGGTCATAACTTTGTTAACAGTCCCTGTAAAAAGAAATTTCTGCGTCTAGGATATTACACAACAATTCGTTACAATAGCGAGGACCTCTGACATGCATAAAAAAAACTAAATGTGTTCAGTAATTGTAATTAGCGTTTTGCCTGTGCTCTTGGTTTAATGTGATTGGTTACATGCCCTTTCACTGTATCCATCTCAGAAAAATCCATATAAATACAAACATAGACAGGTCAAATATAAGCAATGCTTTGCAATAAAATTAATTGAGAAAACTATTCAAAAGCAATGAATAGACAGATGGATGATGGAAATTTTGACCTTGGGTTGAGAGTTCAGTTCAGGAGTTTGAATAGTAGTCTACAGTATTATAAAGCCCACTTAAAGTGATGGTAATTGTCTGTGAGACAGTGTCTGTTGATATAACAATAATCAGTTCAGTTCCTGAACCTTCTTCAGCTGCTGACGGATCTGCTGAAGACACTCCGCCCTACACCGTGAACCTGGAGCACAATAAGAACATAGTTACACTCATTCCTTAACACAAGGGGGCAACATGTTTCTGGCCCATAAATAAATAAATAGCCTAATAAAAAATTAATGCAAACAGAGTATCTGCTGTATGGAAGAGCAACAATCTGGTCATTTTAGTTGATTTTTAATTTGTGAATAAATTATCAAGATAACCATTTAAAAACATCGCATACATTTACAAATGGATTTATGAATTATGACTTGTTTCTTGATTGCTTACTACCCTCCTATTCTGAATTATAATACGGTTTTAAAGATTATTTCAATGAATTGTGCAAATGTTTGTTTCAAAAAAATGAAGTATATTTTCTGATGTTGTTACTGTTGAGTTACCAGCTGATCGAATCACTGAACTTCACAGAGTCTGCTGAGAGCCGAGTTAGTTCGAATACTGAACGGGGTCGTAAATCAGGCTAACGATGGTGCTTCGGCTAAAAGAATCAAACCAAAACGATGTATTGACTCTGGCTCAGCTGCATGAATCTGCAGATTTTTCGGTAAATATAACGACA
>NC_056707.1:20394367-20443583 GCF_018831695.1 Puntigrus tetrazona | reverse complement strand
TCAGTTACGCAACAAACAGTGTTTGTGCAGTTACAGAAGATATCAGTATCATAATCCTGGATAAGCCTGGTCCACCCACAGGTCCAATAAAAGTGAATGAAGTAAGCACCAATTGTTTCCCTATCCTGCTGGAAACCTCCGGAGTATACAGAGAGGTCACAAGCAAAGCATTATATTGTTTGAAATAGAGACACTGATTGAAACTATCGGCAAGTTGTGCCAGGATTAGTTGCCAGGACATCCTCCTCAAAATACTAAGCTGGAAAACAGGTGCCGAAAGACATCAGTTTAGAGGACCAAGGAGAAATAGATAGTGGTGGAGGGTGCCCTTTGGATTCAAAATCCATTGCTGTACAGTATCCTTTACAAACCACCTGGGGCTACCTGGTACCCACAGGAAATCTGCCGCCAAAGGATCAAAATGATAATTGGAGTGGAAATTTGAACCAGCCAGTGATGGTGGTAGTTCATGACTGGGTATCATCTTGAAAGTAAAGAAAGAACAAGCATTCTATGGACAAAATCAAATAAAACACTCATCACTGATACGTGGTTTTCAAAACATGCAATCTTGAAGTTATTGGCATTGATATGAATCTAGGGTATATGCTGTTGAAAACATTGTTGGTACTTCGGCAGAGCAAAAGGGGGAGTGTTTCAGGAGAGCTTTGTTGTCTGTGGACCATGTGTGATCCTCCTGGAACACCTTGAGGCCAAGGTGGCCATCAAAGGACTACATACAAGATCTGGTGGACAAAGCCCCAAAGTATGATGTGGTAAGTGGCAAAGTGACTGGATATATTGTTGAGAGAAGAGGATTTGCCTGAAGGCCGATGATGAGGGGCAAATTTACCAATGTAATAGAGACTGAATTCACAAACAATATATTTAACGGTAAGCAATCAATATGAATTTAGAGTAATTGCAAGAAACGTAGCAGGTGTGTATTCAGTGAGCTTCCTCTCAGACAGCACTTCGGACCAATTACTGCCAAGCAGGAGAAATCTTGAACTCTCTAGTGTTCTGAATGGATCCTACACAAGGATGCCATTAAGCAGTCACAATGCTGAGACAATATAGTTTTGGATGCAGATATACATGGTAAAAACCAACACCTGATATTCAGTGGCTAAAAAGAAGGAAGGAAATGGATAAGACATCAGAGCATTAAAGAAAGAAGCACACAAAAATATGCTTCTATTACAATAAAAGATTGTACAAGATTGATGGTGGACACTCATGACCTTGTATTATGTAACAGTGGTGGAACAAAAACAATTCCAATAACAGTAAAAGTTCTTGACAGACCAGGTCCACCGACTGACCACTACGAGTGACTGAAGGGCCATGTCTGACAAATGTCATTTGTCCTGGTCTGAGCCTCTTTGCAGAATGGTGGAGCTAATATTTCATTATATCCTTGAGAAAAGGGAAACTAGCAGACTATCATGGACTGTTGTTGATTCTAACATTCCTAGTGTAAATTATAAAGTGACCAAGCTCCCGCTACAGGTGATGAGAGTATATCTTTAAAGTTATGGCTGTCAACAAATATGGAATTGGTGAACCACTAGAATCGAGGGTACTTATTGCACGCAATCCATACAAGCCACCAAGTGCGCTCCTCAACACCAGAAGCAAGTGAGATAAAACAAAGGATTCAATAACTCTATCATGGAATGCCCCAGAGAGTGATGGTGGAGCAGAAATTAAATGTTATCATCTAGAGAAGGTGACAAAGATGGTGTGTGGAGGTGGACAAAATGCAAAAACCGACAGAAGCTGACTGATATGCATTTCAAAGTAACTGGTCTGTCTGAGGACACTTCTATGAATTCCGTGTGTCTGCTGAAAATGAAGCTGGCGTGGAGAATTTCTAGTGACCTGTCTCTGTTTTATAGAGCTATAAATGCCACCACTCCCCAGGTCCACCTCATCATCTCAAAAGTAACAGGATCACACAAACTCATCTGTATCTCTATCTTGGGGAAAACCCGCCGCACTGATGGTGGTGCATATATCAAAGGTTATATTGTTGAGATGAAAGAGGTTTCTTCAGAGGAATGGATCATATGCACACCTCCAGCTGGAATTCAAGCAACACACCTCACAGTTGAAAACTTGAAGGAAAATGCTGAATATAACTTCCGTGTTTGTGCAGTTAATTCTGAAGGAGTTGGAGAGCCTGCTGATGTTCATGGATCAGTAGCTGCATCTGAAAAGATTGAAGCACCTGAGATTGAACTTGATGCTGACCTCAGGAAAGTTGTTTCTGTTCGTGCAGGGGATCCTTCGCCTTTTTCATTACAATTAGAGGTCGACCAGAGCCATCTGTAAAATGGGAAAAGGAGGATGGGACTCTAACTGAGCGTGCTCAGATTGAGTCTACCAGTTCATATACCATGCTTGTAATTGACAAATGTCACAGATTTGACAGTGGAAAATATAACTTAACACTTGAGAACAAGAGCGGCACAAAATCTGCATTTGTGAATGTCAGGTGCTTGATACACCAAGTTCTCCACAAAAGTTTGAAGTGAAAGATGTAAAGAAAGATTCAGTAACTGTTCAGTGCTGGGACCCACCACTTACAGATGGTGGGGCGAAAAATAACAAACTATGTGGTTGAGAAGCTAGAATCTATAAGAAAAGCTTATACAACTGTCACAAGCAACTGCACACAGACTTCTCTTTAAAATTGATGAACTGCAGGAAGGAGGCATTTTCTTACTCCGTGTATGTGCTGTTAATGAGCATGGCTTTGTGTGATGGCAGAAACAAAGAGTCCTATTAAAGTTGCACAGGTACCTATGCCTCCAGGAAAAGTAACTCTTTGTGGATGTGACAAAGAATAGTGTGACACTTACTTGGTTAAGCCTGTCCATGATGGAGGGAGCAAAAATCATCTGCTACAATGTAGAGATGCAACCCAAGAGTAGTGACAAATGGGGGTGTAAGCTGCACAGCTAAGGTTCCAGAGGCTACTGTGAGCAACCTCACTCCTGGTGAAACATATTCTTTCAGGGTTATTGCATTGAATGAGAAGGGCAAGAGTGAGCCCCAAGAACTTGGTGTACCTGTGGTAGCTAAAGATATTGAGATTGAACCTCTGTTCATCTGCTGTTCAATACATACAGTGTTAAGGCTGGAAATGATCTCACTGTGGAAGTTCCTGTGAGAGGCAGGCCTGCCAGTCGTCTCTTGGAAGAAGGATGGCCTTCCTTGAGACAAACAACCCTCTTTCAATTGTCAATACGATGGTGTCAAGCAAAATCATCATCAAAGAAGCTGCTATTGAGCATGTTGGTAAATATGAAATTACTCTTGCAATACAGCAGGCACCAAGTCTAAATATATTGGCATTGTTGTTCTTGATAAACCCGGCCACCAGCTTCTGTGAAGGTTGATGCTGTGACTTCTAGCAGTATTACACTGTCATGGGCCTCTCCAGAATATGATGGTGGATGCTCAATCAACAATTACATCGTTGAGAAGAGAGATACTAACACAACAGAGTGGCAGATTGTTTCAACAAATGTTGCCAGAACCTCAGTCAAAGTACTCGCTGGACACAGGGTTCTGAGTACCAGTTCCGCATCTATGCAGTGAATCGCTATGGAAAGGGTAAAACAAATTGACTCTCCGGGAATTACTGCAGAGTACACATTTAAACAGCCTGGGCCACCTCTACGCCCTCGTGTTGCTCATGCCACCAAGGTCTTTATGCTTGTCACATGGAATGAGCCTGTTAATGATGGTGGTAGCACAGTTCTTGGCTATCACTTAGAACGCAAGGAGAGAAGCAGTATTCTTTTGGACAAAGGTGAACAGGACAATAATCAAGATAGTGAATTCAAAGTAACTGGCATTGAGGAAGGTATGATGTATGAATTCGTGTTTATGCTGAAAATATTGCTGAATTGGCAAAGCAAGCAGCCAGTGAGCCCATAGCTGCACGTGATCCCTGTGATCCTCCTGGTCAGCCTGTGGTGACTAGCATTACCAAATCCTCTGTATCTCTTTCTTGGACCAAACCGAGTATGATGGTGGAGCCAAAGTTACTGGTTACATAATTGAACGTAGAGATCTCCCAGAGGGTCGCTGGATAAGATGCAATTTTACTAATGTTGTAGAGACTTATTTTGATGTTACTGGCCTAACATTAGATGAGAAGTATGATTTCCGTGTCATTGCAAAGAATGCTGCTGGACTATTCAGCGAGCCATCTGACAACACTGGTCCTATTACTGTTAAAGATGATGTAGATCCACCACGCATCATGATGGATGTCAAGTTTAAGGATGTTGTGGTAGTAAAAGCTGGGAATCTTTAAAGATTAATGCTGACATTTGCAGGGCTAGCGCCTCTTCCAGTTGCATCTTGGTCAAAGGATGGACATGAAATTGAACAGAAGGCAAGAATTCAGATAACTGGAACAGATACTAGTACTACAATAGTAGTTAAAGACTGCAAAAGGAGTGATTCTGGACAATATGCTTTGACTTTAAAGAATGTTGCAGGAAGTGTCACAACACCAGTAAACTGTGTTATTCTAGATAAACCAGGACCTTCAGCAGGACCACTATCAGCAACAGGCCTCACAGCAGAGGAGTGCACATTGTCATGGGGACCACCACAAGAAATTGGTGGCTCTGAAATAACACATTATGTTGTTCAAAAACGAGAGACCAGTCGATTGGCATGGACGCTGTACATGGAGAAGTCAAAAGAACAATATTCAAGGTCACTAAGCTCCTAAAAGGAAATGAGTACATATTTAGAGTATTAGCTGTCAACAAGTTTGGACTTGGTGAAGCCTTGAAAGTGAAATGGTCAAGGTCACTGAACCCTACACTATTCCAGGAGCTCCAACAAATGTTGAAATTACAAGTGTGACCAGTGAGGAAATGAGCCTAACTTGGGCAAAGCCTGCATCTGATGGAGGCAGCGAGATCCTTGATATATAATTGAAAGGCGAGAGAAATCTGGTCTTCACTGGGTCTGCATGAACAGGGAACTTGTGAAAGAACTAACAGCTGTGATATCAAAAATAAGAAGAGGATGTGAGTATGAGTTTAGAGTTTATGCTGAAAATGCAGCAGGATTGAGTCCAGCCAGTGACCCATCTCTTTCAGCAAGGGCAGAGGATGAACTTTTGGTACTGTCCCCACCAACTAAACCTAAAATTCTAGACCATACCAAGAATTCTATTACTATTGCTTGGAAAAGCCATCATCTGATGGTGGTGCACAGATCCTTGGGTACAGTGTAGAATATAAGAAATCTGAGGATGAGGAATGGATTGTGGCTATTCAGATGACAAAAAGCAATGAATTCACATTTTCTGGTCTTACAACTGATGTAGAGTATGTTTTTGCTGTAAAAGCGATCAACAAAGTTGGTGTCAGTGAACAGTCACCTGTGTCTGAGCTACAGTCAGCAACGGAGAGAAAGGAGGAACCTGTATTTGACATTGACATGGAGATGCGAAAAACTTTAATTGTCAAGCATGGTAATTCATTTACTTTAACAGCTCCATTTAAAGGAAAGCCTGTGCCTTCAGTTATATGGAATAAAGAGGAGGTCGATCTCAAAGCTAGGCAAGCATAGAAACAACAGAAACGTGCACATCTATTACTATTGAGAAAGCAACAAGAAACGATTCTGGACAATACATTGTTACTTTGGACAATGGTGTTGGAACAGCATCTTTGCCAATGATAGTCAAAGTTCTTGATACCCTGGACCACCAACTAATGTGAAAAATTACAGAAGTCACAAAAGATTCTGCTACAGTTACTTGGGAACCTCCAGAGAACGATGGAGGAGATGCTGTGAAGGCGTATCATGTTGAGAAACGTGAAGCGAGCAAAAAGGCCTGGGTATGTGTAACAAGCAAGCAACTGTCACAGTTTGATGATGTACAAGGTTGAAGACTTGCAAGAAGGTGCACCTACTACTTTAGAGTCACTGGAGAAAATGAGTTTGGAACAGGGGTACCTGCTGAAACTAAAGATGGAACCAAGATTACAGGTACAATCAATTGTACCGAAATTCCATGTTTATTTGTCTAAAAATATTTTTTTTGTTACATTTGTGTTTTAAATATTATTTCTACTTTGCACCAACAGAAAACCAAGTCCACCTGTTAGACTTGGTGTTACTGCAGTAACAAAGAATAGCATCACCATTGCATGGTCAAAACCAGAGTATGATGGTGGAAGCCGAATTACCAGCTATCTCATTGATGCCATTGAAAAGGGCCAACAGAAGTGGGTTAAATGTGCCACTGTTAAAACCAACACCCACATTATTAAGAACCTGAGGGAAAATGCAGAATACTTTTTCAGAGTTCGAGCTGAGAATCATGCTGGACTTAGTGAACCAAAAGAAATGATTATTCCTGTGGTTGTGAAAGATCAACTGGGTATGTCTTAATTCAATTTATTTCATGTTTATTATCTTTTTATAATCTATTAATGTTGTACATTCATTTCCTTTATTATTTACAGATGCTCCTGAGTTTGATATGAAGAATTTCCCACACAACACTGTTTATGTGAGAGCAGGATCAAATCTTAAATTTGAGCTTCTCTCTGGTAAACCAATGCCAAATGTCACAATGTCAAGAGGCAATGCTCCAGTTAAGTGTGGCAAGAGATTCAGTTTGAAGTAACCCTGACAGTCTTAATATCAACCTCAAGGAAAGTATTGCAAGTGATGCTGGAAGATATGACATTGTTGCTTCAAACACAAGTGGAACGACCAAGATGTTTGTAAACATACTGGTTCTGGATAGACCAGGTCCTCCAGTTGGTCCTGTTGAAGTTGCTGATGTGAGAGAGACAAGCTTGTGTCTCAAATGGCTGCCACCTGTGTATGAAGGTGGCAGTCCTGTTACAAACTATGTTGTTCTCAAACGTGAAACAAGTACTCCAGCCTGGACAGAAGTGTCTTCCAATATTGCACGCAGCACTGTTAAAGTAACCAAACTTACAAAGGGAGAAGAATACCAGTTCAGGGTTAAAGCTGAGAATCGCTTTGGCATCAGTGATCACATTGATTCTCAGTCGGTTACAGTGAAGCTTCCATACAGTGAGTACCTAAATAATACATTTGCAGTTGTTTTTAGTTATATCTGAACAACTATTAAACCCTTGCTTGTTTATTTTATTTTTTAGCTATCCCTGGACCACCATCAACACCATGGCTGGGTTATGTGTCAAGGGAGAGCCTCACTGTTTGCTGGAATGAGCCAGTAACAGATGGAGGAAACCCAGTGGTTGGATATCATGTCCAAATGAAAGAAAGAAGCAGCATTCTTTGGCAGACAGTGAACAAAACAGCAATTCCTGCAACTCAAATTAGAGTGACAAATATATGTCCTGGAATGATTTATGAATTCAAGGTAGCTGCAGAAAATGCAGCTGGTATTGGAAAGTTTAGCAAGACATCAGAAGAAGTGCTAGCAATTGATGCCTGTGGTAAGTTTAAATAATAATAAAAAATGAAAGTTGATACATTGTCAAGTTTCTATGAATTTGTCAAATAACAAAAATATATATATTTTTTTAGATCCACCGCAAATGTTAGAATTTCTGAGGTCACAAAAAATTCAATTAGCCTTGTGTGGCAGAAGCCTCCATTTGATGGTGGAAGCAAAATCACTGGCTACATGGTTGAGCGAAGAGATGCTCCAAATGGCAGATGGACAAAGGCAAACTTTACCAATGTCATTGAAACTAACTTCACTGTGTCAGGCTTGACTCAGGACCAGGCATATGAATTCAGGATTTTTGCCAGGAATTCAGTTGGCTCGGTCAGCAATCCATCTTTAATTGCAGGCCAGTAACCTGTGTTGACATTTCAGGTAAGTTTATTACTGCTACTTTGCTGATTATCTTGTGTTATATTGCAAGCAAATAATATCCCACTTCATTACACACTTTTCTGTTTTCTTAGGTGCACCTGTAATTGACCTACCCCAGAGTATTTGGATGTTGTACAATACAAAGCTGGTACATCATTCAAAATCAAAGTGGGGATATTTATAAACCCTTGCCAACTATTGAATGGCTTTAAAGATGAAAAGGAGTTAACGCCAAGTGCACAG
Organism: Puntigrus tetrazona; assembly: GCF_018831695.1. Lineage (NCBI taxonomy): Eukaryota > Metazoa > Chordata > Actinopteri > Cypriniformes > Cyprinidae > Puntigrus > Puntigrus tetrazona. The sequence goes on along the minus strand of NC_056707.1, from coordinate 20,435,470 downwards.
CTGTCAATTGAGAACACAACTGACTCGTCTGCCATCCTCGTTAAGGATGTTACTCGCCTTAATACTGGAACCTATGAGCTCAAAATCAAGAATGTATTTGGCACCGCGCCTGCTTCTGTCAGAATACAGATTTTAGGTATGCATTAATTTGTGTCAAAAATAAAGAAATGGCATTTTGTGTCATTTTCACATTTTTATTTCTCATTGTAAATTTTTTATATTTTTCATTCTGTAAATAGACAAACCTGGACCTCCAGCTGGACACATTGAATACAATCAGTCTCTGCTGACAAAATAACAATTGCATGGGAACCAGTGGCTGATGAAGGAGGCTCCAAAGTTACTCATTACATTGTAGAAAACGAGACAAGTAGAGTAGTGTGGTCCCCAGTTTCAGAATCAATGGAAGCATCGTACTGTCACTGTCCAAAAATTGGCCAGAGGAAATGAATATGTATTCCGTGTCAGAGGTGTTAACAAATTTGGAGCTGGAGATCCTCTGAGTCTGAGCCTATAATTGCCAAAAACGCATTTGGTAAGGAGAGTCATTAAATTACATAATGTATACTTTTGGTACACCAGATAATATAACAAGTACACAATTTATGTGAATTTATGTTAAGCTAATTAGTTTTTTTTTTGTTACTCATGAACAACCTTCAATTCATGTTAAGCTAATTAATTATTTTTGTAGTTACTCCTGGACAACCTTCTACACCTGAAGCAACAGATATCACCAAAACATCAATGCAGATTGTTTGGAATAAACCTGGTGTGGATGGTGGTAGCATGGTTACAGGATACTATCTGGAGAGACGTGACAAGAGGAGCCTGCGCTGGGTAAAAATATACAAAGATCCCATTAGTGACACCAAAGCAAAGGTCCATCACCTCACAGAAGGAAATGAATATCAGTATCGTGTGTGTGCAATCAATAAAGCTGGGAAGGTCCATACTCAGACGTTTCTGACCTCTACAAAGCTGCTGACCCAGTTGGTACGTATTGCACTGTCATTTTAGTGAATTTTGCATTTTATTATGAATTTTATATTTAATTAAGTTCATGACAAAATTTTAACCAAGTTTTGCAAATTCTCCTAAGACCCACCATATGAACCAACTAAGCTCAAGGTAGTGGACTCAACTAAAACATCAATCACACTTGGATGGTCAAAGCCAGAGTATGATGGAGGCAGTGAAATCACCAGCTATGTTGTAGAAAAAAGAGTTGGTGAGGAAGGGGAGTGGACAGTGATTAGCCATAAAGGAGAAGTGAGAACCACAGAGTATGTCGCCTCAGATCTTAAACCAGATATTGACTACTACTTCCGTGTATCTGCTGTTAATTGTGCTGGGCGTGAGACCAATAGAAATGGAAGAACCAGTACAAGCCAAGGACATTCTTGGTATGTACTGACATTGAAATGCTTTTAATATCTTTGTTCATTTTTATAATATTATTTTCTGCTTGTAAGAGAAGCATAAATAATTTGAATTGTTATTTTGCAGAGGAAGCCCAGGTTGATACAGATGTTGCAATGAGAACTCACTACATTGTGAAAGCTGGTAAAGATGTTGAAATCATGGTGCCCTTGAAAGGCAGACCTGCTCCAAGTGTCTCTTGGAAGAAGGAAGACCAAAACATTGACCATGACCCTAAATATGACATTCACAATACAGACACGTCGTCGTCATGTCTCATAATTACACAAGTAACTAGAAACGACACTGGTAAATACACCATTAATATATCAAATGGTGTGGGAGAACCAAAGTCCTCAACTGTGTCTGTTAAAGTACAGGACACTCCAGCTGCTTGTAGGAATTTGATTTTGAAAGATGTTACTCGTGGAAAGTTACACTTTGCTGGGAGCCTCCTCTACTGGATGGTGGTGCTGAAATTACCAATTATGTTGTTGAGAAAAGAGATTCTTCTAAGCGCACATATGCCTGTGTAACAAATAAGTGCAAGGAAACAACATGTGTAATTGAAGAACTCTCTGAGAAAGCATTGTTCTTCTTCCGTGTATTAGCAGAAAATGAGAATGGAGTCGGAGATCCATGTGAAACAGCAGAGCCAGTTAAAGCCACAGAGACACCAGGACCAATTAAAGACATTTCTATGAAAGACTCCACAAAGACTTCAGTAGCACTACAGTGGAGCAAACCAGATTATGATGGTGGTAGTATTATTACAGACTACATAATTGAAAAGAAACTCCAAGGTCAAGAAGAATGGGCACCTGCTGGCACAAACAAGCACTGTGAACATGAAGTTACTAAGCTTAAAGAACTCAGTGAAATGTTTTTCAGAGTCTGCTCCAAGAATGAAAAAGGTACAAGTGACTTTGTTGAAATTGGACCTATTAAAGTAAAGGACTACATTATTCCACCAGAAGCAAACCTTGAAGAGTATCCTGATGGGCAAATAAGCGTTCGTTTGGGACACAATGTCCACATTGAATTGCCATACAAGGGTAAACCAAGACCAACCATTCTTTGGTTAAAGGACAATTTACCACTAAAAGAGAGTGAAAAATACGCTCAAGAAGACTGAAAACAAAGCCACTCTTATGATAAAAAATGTAGAGAAAGAGAATGGAGGCAAATACACACTTACTCTTGACAACACATTCTTCAGAAAATCTTTTCATACACAGGTTATTACCCTTGACCACCCTCTAACCTGTTGGACCCATCCGCTTGGATGAGGTCAGAGCAGAAAGTATTGCTATATCTTGGGATGAGTCAAATGATAATGGGGGAGGAGAAATCACTTGTTACACTGTTGAGAAACGTGACACCTCTCAAACAGACTGGAAAATGGCTTGTTCAAGTGTAATTGGAACATCATTTAAGGTACCCAATCTGATCAAGGGAATTCAATATCAGTTCAGAGTCTGTGCAGAGAATAGATATGGTGCAAGTGAACCTTTAGTTTCACAAAATGTCATTGCCAAGCATGAGTTCAGACCACCTGGCCCACCAGGCATGCCAGTAGTTTACAATGTTACAAATGATGGTATGACTATTCAGTGGGAAAAACCTATTTTTGATGGAGGTTGTCCAGTCCTTGGGTTCCATGTTGAAAAGAAGGAGAAGAACAGCATAATGTGGCAAAAGGTTAACATTGTCTTGGTCAAAGAAATGGACTACAGGATTCTTGGTCTTATTGAAGGCTTGGAATATCAGTTCAGAGTCTATGCCCAGAATGATGCTGGATATAGTCGCATGAGTGATGCAAGCAAACCTGTTATGGCAGTTTCTCCAGTTGGTAAGTTCAACTTTGAGGCTTGTTTTTTTACATATATATTTCATGTTAGAAATATGATAGTTGATCGTTTCTAAATAGTAAATAAGATGTATTTTAATTTCAGATCCTCCTGGTACCCCTGACTATGTTGACGTAACAAGTGAATCAGTTCATCTGAAATGGGACGCACCGAAACGTGATGGTGGAAGCAAAATTGTTGCTTATAATGTAGAGAAACGACAGGGCAAAGGACGGTGGTTAAAGAGCAATTTTTCAAATGTGACTGACACAGAATTTACAGTGACCGGTCTTGCTTGTGGTGAACGCTATGAATTTAGAATCATAGCAAGAAATGCTATTGGCACAGTGAGCCCACCCTCTCAGTCTTCTGGATATGTCTTAATCAGAGACGAGAGCTGTAAGTACATCCAGTTATGTTTTCTTTGTCATTGTTCAGGGGTTAACATTTTTAGATGCAATTTTATTCTGGTCTGCATATGTAAAATTTACAATTTTATCTCTTTCAGTTTCTCCAAACATTGAGTTTGGACAGGAATACTTTGAGGGAGTCTCTATTAAAGCTGGAGAAAACATTAGGCTAAAAGTGACAATCAGAGGAAGACCAACACCAAAAGTTACCTGGTACAGAGATAATACTGAGTTAACCAAGAAAATGGTTGATATTACAACAATTTCTGGATCAAGTACCTTCTTTATCAGAGATGCTGACCGTAGTCATCGCGGGTGTTTATAGTGTGAGGCCATAAATCCTTCAGGATCTAAAAAGGAATCAGTGAAAGTTGAAGTCTTTGGTATGAATAATTTATTTATTTACTTATTAATTCCACCCTTTAATCTCTACATTGTATATATATATATATATAAAATATCTAAAAAAATTATATTTTAGATACACCTGGTGAACCAGTTGGACCAATCACATTTTCAGATATCTCTGAGGGCAAAGTAACACTTTCATGGAATCCACCTGAGAATGATGGTTGTTCTGAGGTCACTCATTACATTATTGAGAAGCGGAAACATCTAAAATTTCATGGACACTTGTTACAGATGAGTGCTTAGGCGAGCACATACACTGCCACCAAACTGATCAAGACAAATGAGTATCAGTTCCGTGTTTCTGCAGTCAATAGGTTTGGTGTTAGCAGACCACTGGATTCAGCCCCTGTGATTGCACAGATGCAATACAGTAAGATAACAAAAAGTCTACACAAATTTTTGTTCATAAAACACTAAAACTTTTCTTTTCTAAAATTTTTCTTTTTTACTCCTGCAGCTGTTTCAGATTCTCCTGGAACTCCAGATGCAACAGATGTTGACGGAGAAAGTATCACAATAAACTGGGCTCCACCAACACATGACGGTGGAAACCCAGTAAAATATTACATTGTGGAAAGACGTGAAAGAAGACTGGTCGCTGGCTGAAAGTCCTAACAAGGAAACCCATTGTTGAGGCTGCACACAGAGTGACTCATCTCACTGAGAATGTGGAGTATGAATTCCGTGTGTATGCTGTAAATGATGCTGGAATTGGAGCACCAAGCAACATTTCAATGCCAATTAAATGTGCGGAGCCAACTGAAGTACCTGATGCCCCATCTATTGTCAATGTGAACGACACTACTAATACATCTGTCAGCCTGGAATGGACCAGACCTGCCTATGATGGTGGTATGGAAATCCATGGCTACATTATTGAGATGTGCAAGGGATCTGAAATAGAATGGCACAGAGTCAATGAGGATCTCTGTGGGGTCACAAAGTACAATGTCACTGGATTGGAAACTGGTGCAGAGTACAAGTTCCGTATTTGTGCAGTAAATTCTGTTGGAAAGGGCGAAGCCAAAGAAATTCCTGAGTCTGTACAGGCAGTAGACAGGCTCTTGGCACCAGAAATTGACATAGATGCATCCTTCAAACAGACACATATTGTCAAAAGTGGTGGAAGTGTATGTATCCGTATTGCTTATAGGGGAAAGCCAATACCTACAGCTTCCTGGACCAAAGTAGATGGGGAACTTGGTGTTATGACAGACATCACCACAACTGAGACATTCACAGCCTTGACACTGGAAAACTGCACTAGAAATGATACTGGAAAATATACTCTCACTCTTGAGAACAGTAGTGGCAATAAATCTATCACTGTTGCAGTCAAAGTCTTGGACACACCTGGTGTACCAGGGGCTTTCACCGTCAAGGAAGTCACCAGAGGAGCTCTCACAATTGCTTGGGAACCTCCCACCAATGATGGTGGTGCACGTGTTCATCATTTCATTGTTGAGAAGCGTGAGGCAAGCCGTCGTACATGGACAGAGGCAGCACCCAAGACAACTCAAACAAGCTTGAGAGTTTCTGATCTCCTGGAAGGTGTACCTTATTTCTTCAGAGTCATGGCTGAGAATCAGTATGGTCTTGGGGAAGCATATGAAATGCCTGATCCAGTTATTGCCACAGCTGAACCTGCTCCACCAAAGAGAGTTGATATCATTGATACAACTGACACATCAGCAACCCTGACCTGGCTCAAGCCAGAGCATGATGGAGGAAGCCGTATTACAGGCTACTGTGTGGAATCCAAGGCAAAAGATGCAGATAAATGGGTTGTTTGTGGTACAACAAAAAATCTAAGCCTCATAATTGAAAGACTTACAGAGAACAGTGAGTATGAGTTCCGTGTCAAGGCAAAGAATGATTCTGGGTTCAGTTTGCCAAGAGAAACTTTCTCCTCAGTCATCATTAAAGAGCCACGAATTGAACCTACTGTCGATCTCAGTGGTATCACCAACCAACTCATTACTAGCAGGATTGGTGAATGCTTTGAGATTGATGTTCCAATTAGTGGAAGACCCATTCAAGATATCCTGGAAGCTTGAGGAAATGAGACTAAAAGAAACTGACAGGGTTTCAATTAAGACTACTAAAAACAGGACCACTCTCACAGTTAAAGACTGCATGAGAGGTGATGGAGGCAGATATTTCCTCACCCTTGAGAATGTCACTGGGTCAAAGACCTTCACTGTCACTGTCAATGTTATTGGCAGACCAAGTCCTCCAGAGGGCCCTATTGAGATTTCATCAATTACATCAGAGTCATGTGTACTGTCATGGAATCCACCAGAGGATGACGGTGGAACAGACATCACAAACTACATTGTTGAGAAGCGTGAATCTGGATTCCACTGCGTGGCAGCTAATTAATTCAAGTGTAAAACATACCTCTTTCCATGTTTCACATCTAACTAAATACATGCAGTATACTTTCCGTATCTGTGCTGAAAACCGCTTTGGTGTGAGCAAACCAACAGAATCTGAGACGATTGTTATGAACATCCATTTGGTATGTAATACCATTACGAAGTGTGCATTTTTGAGATGCATAAATGATCAAATATAAAATATTTAATTACGTTTTCATTTTCATAGTTCCTCCAAGTGCTCCCACAAGGCCAGAGGTGTTCACTGTAACTGCCAACAGCATGAGTATTCGTTGGGAGGAACCATACCATGATGGTGGCAGCAAAGTCTCTGGATACTGGATTGAAAAGAAAGAGCGTAACACAATTATCTGGGTGAGAGAAAACAAGATTCCTGCTTTGAATGCTACTACAAGGTGGAAGGCCTTGTTGATGGTCTTGAGTACCAGTTCAGAGTGTATGCAATGAATAGTGCTGGCCTCAGCAAAGCAAGTGAAGCATCAAAGAGAGCTGTGGCACAAAATCCAGTTGGTAAGTAAATTACAATTAAAAAACAATTAATTCCAGTTTAGATCAGCAAAAACAATACTTACGTGTATTCTTTGATCATACAAAATTATAGATCCTCCAGGAAAACCAGAAGTTACAAATGTATCAAGATCAACAGTCTCAATCAAATGGTCTGTGCCCTTAAATGATGGTGGAAGTCCAATTACAGGCTACATTGTTGAGCGCAAGCCATATACTGTCACTGGAGAAGGTCGCTGGCTTAAGTGTAACTACACTAATGTTACTGACACAAATTTCACTATCACTGCACTGGGAGAAGGAGAAGAATATGAATTCCGTGTAATTGCCAAGAATGCAAATGGAGTGTTGAGCCTGGCATCAGTTTCAACAGGACCAGTGACTTGCAAAGCAGAATACAGTATGTATCACACAAGGTTCTTTCACTAGACATGTAACACTAATATTTTGATTAATGAGAACCTAGATACTCATGACACTTAAATTTTTTTGCAGTTCCTCCTAAAGCAGAGCTGACAGCAAACTCCTTGTGGACACAGTTGTAATTAGAGCGGGATCTGATCTGGTGCTGGATGCTGCTGTTGGTGGTAAACCTGAGCCTAAAGTCAGCTGGTCCAAGGGTACAAAAGAGCTAGAGCTCTGTGAAAAATATGCTCTCCAATATTCAAGTACCCGTGCTATGGCAATCATCAAGTTCTGTGATAGAGATGACACTGGGAAGTATGTTTTGACTGTTAAAAATGCAAGTGGAACAAAAACCGCTGAGGTCAATGTTAAAGTGCTTGGTAAGTATGCTAATCATACAGCAATAACATTCCCAGTCCCAAATAAATGAAATCTCCAGTCCCAAATGCGTTGCCAGTTCATTCATACGATAAACTTTCTTTTTTTCCAAGATACACCTGGTCCCTGTCAGGAGATTACAGTCAGCAATGTATCTGAGGAAAAATGCACAGTGTCTTGGAAAGAGCCACTAGAGGATGGAGGTGACCCCATCACACATTACATTGTTGAAAGAAGGGATACCAACAGACTTAACTGGGTTATCATGGAGGCTGAATGCAAAGCCCTAACATGTGAAATTAAAAGACTGTTTAAGAACAATGAATATATCTTCCGTGTGAGAGGTGTAAACAAGTATGGATCTGGTGTGGTAGTACAGTCTACTCCCATCTTTGCCCGAAACTCATTCAGTAAGTGCCAGGATTAATATTAAAAACATTATCTTAGATCATTTGTAATGTTGTATGTTACAATTCCACCTTAATTTACAATTACAGCTGTTCCATCACCACCTGGAGCTCCAGAAATCCTTGCAGTTGGAAAAGACTTTGCAACGATTGAGTGGCTGAAGCCTGAGAGTGATGGTGGCAGTGAAGTCACAAACTACTTGATTGAGTTCCGTGAAAGAAAGAGTGTTCGTTGGATCAAGGTTAACAGAGATTCTGTTCTCAAGGACACATCCTTCAAAGTCACTGGCCTCCATGAAGGCAACATTTACCAGTTCCGCATTACAGCCATGAATGCAGCTGGTGATAGTGAACCTAGTGAAGTGTCAATGTATGCAGTATGTAGAGTACCAACAGGTAAGTTTTTTCTTAAACAACCTGATAGCATTTAAATGTGTTTTACTATTGTAACATCTGCTTACTTTATTATGCTAATTCCCCCATTTAGGCACTCCAGATCCACCTTCAATTCCACGGGTTACAGACACCCACAAAGATAATATTAGCCTTGCTTGACACGACCAGTTGAAGATGGGGGTGCTGATGTTATTGGTTACGTTCTTGAGATGCAAGAAGCAGGGGCAGAAGAATGGACAAAAGCGCATGAAAAGAATCTTAGGGTGACAGAACACACAGTTACAGGTCTTTCTGCTGGCAAAAAATACTGTTTCAGAGTTGCAGCGGTCAATGTAAATGGAACAGGTGACTTCAGTGATCCTTGCGCAGAGACTGAGCCTGTGGAAAGAATCGGTATGTTCACACAAATGTAACATTTTTGTATGTTGTCAATGTTTGACAAACAAATTAAAGAAATATGTTCAATATCTTTGTAAATATATTCTCTACTAAACTCTCTTATTTTGTTTATTCTTTGTCCCAGAAATTCCTGACCTTGAGCTACCTGATGAGCTGACAAAGACAATTTGTCTAAGAGCAGGAAGTTCTCTTCGCCTCCATGTTACTGTTACTGGTAGACCGATCCCAACTGTAACGTGGACCAAACCTGGCGTGGACCTCCAAAATCGTGGCTTTATTGAAGTAACCAATACTGCTACAACCCTCATTATTGATAAGGTGCACCGCTATGATGCCGGTAGATATACCATTGAGGCTTCAAATTCAGCTGGGAAGAAGGATGCAAGCATTCTTGTGAAAATCTATGGTATTTTTTTTTTATATATTTTGTTCTCATATTACATAATGGAAATTATTCATGGTGCATATATTAACATACTGTGAAATTATGTCTAACCAGTATGTTTGTAAATTTTTACTCAGATACACCTGGTCCAACTGGTCCAATTAAGATGAAAGAACTTACAAAAGATTCTGCTCATATTACTTGGGATGCTCCTGAAGTTGATGGTGGAGCACCTGTCAATAATTACATCATTGAAAGAAGAGAGGCATCAATGAGAGCATACAAAACTGTCACATCCAAATGTAGCAAGACATCATACAAAATAACTGGTCTGACAGAAGGAATGCTGTATTATTTCAGAGTCTTACCAGAGAATATCTATGGTGTTGGTGAACCCCGTGAGACAGGTGATGTTGTGTTGGTGAGTGAAGTTCCACTGCCACCAGCCAAGCTTGAAGTTGTAGATGTAACCAAATCCAGTGTATCACTTGCCTGGGAGAAACCTTTACATGATGGAGGCAGCAGAATCACCGGCTACATTGTTGAAGCTTGTAAAGCTGGTACTGACAAGTGGATGAAGGTTGCAACTTTGAAACTTACAGACTTTGAGTTCACTATCACGTCACTTAATGAGAATGAACAGTACCTATTCAGGGTACGTGCTGTCAACAGCAGAGGAGCTGGTGAGCCAAAAGAAATTGTAACAGCTGTGACAGTTCAAGAACAAAGAGGTATGTAAGATAATAACAAAAATAACAAGAGGCAGTCATTTTTTTGCCATATCTCACTGTTTATACCTTTTTCCTCTTTCAGTCTTGCCAAAGGTTGATCTATCAGCTATTCCACAGAAGACAATAAGCGTTTTGGCAGGCAAACCCCTTGAGCTTGATTTACCAATTATAGGACGACCACCACCAGTTTGTTCTTGGTTCTTTAATGACAATAGGTTAAAGATTGTGGAGCGTGTGAAGATAAAATCAACTGGAAAATTCTCTAAATTAACTATTCTTGACACCACCATTGATGACAGTGGTGTGTATACACTTGAGGTGAAAAACATAACTGGAATAACAACTGAAAACATCAAAGTCATCATTCTTTGTAAGTACCATTCCTCTGCATGAAAATAAAAAATGGTTGGTTTCAGTATTAATTCTAAACCATTTCTCTCTCTGTAGCCAAACCTGATGAACCTCAAGGACCCATACGATTTGATGATGTTGATGCAACATCAGTCACAATAAGCTGGGATCCACCTATGAGAGATGGTGGTGCACCAATTAGCAACTATGTGGTTGAACAACGTGATGCCCATCGCCCAGGATGGGTGCCTGTGTCGGAATCAGTTTCTAGACCAATATTCAAATTTGACAGATTGACAGAGGGCGATGAATATGTGTTCCGTGTTGCAGCAACCAATCGCTATGGCACTGGGGATTACTTACAGTCAGAAATCGTAATGTGCAAGAGCTCCAAATGTAAGAAAAACATGTTTTAAATAATACCACACACAAATATATATATATATATATATATATATATATATATATATATATATATATATATATATATATATATATATATATTTACTTTTTTTTTTTTTTTTTTTTTTTTTTTTTTATCTACTTCATTACAATTTCATTGTGGTTACAGCCATTCCTGGGCCACCTGGAAGACCCATTGTATTTGATGTATCACGTGATGGCATGACTGTTGCATGGGAACCACCAGATGAGGATGGAGGCTTAGAGGTGTCCGGCTACATTATTGAACGCAAGGAGGTCAGGTCAGATAGATGGATCCGTGCTAATAAAAATCCAGTGACAATGACAAGATACAGGTCCACTGACTTAATTGAAGGCCTGGAATATGAACACAGAGTGACAGCCATTAATGCTCGTGGTGTCGGCAAACCTAGCCTTCTTTCTAAACCAGCAGTAGCAACTGATCCTGTTGGTAAGCAAAATATCACTATTAATACATTTGAGTGTGTAAAACTGAGACAGAATTTGGTAAATTCAATTATTACCACTTATTAACAATTACATAACCCCTACAGATCCACCTGGTTCACCTCAAAACCCACGAGTCACAGATACCACAAAATCTTCTGTGTCTTTGGCCTGGAGTCCCCCAGATGAGGAGGGTGGTGCTAAGGTTACAGGCTATCTAATTGAGATGCAAAAGGTTGGTTCAGTAACCTGGATGAAGTGCAACGCTACACCTTCACTGATCTGTGAATATACTTTGACACGAATGCCACAAGGAGAAGAATTCAAATTCCGTGACATGGCTTGCAATGCGGGTGGACCAGGAGAACCAGCTGAAGTACCAGGAGTTGTGACTATAACAGAGATGCTTGGTAAGATCTTAAACCCTGTCATTAACTCCTTGTGTAAGTGTAATTGTATATAATATAATAATTTTAAATGTGATTCTTTCAGATCCTCCAAGTTATGATCTTGAAGCAAAATACAAGGATGTCCTTGTAGTCAGATCCAGAGGAGTAATCAGACTTTCAGTGCCCATCAAAGGCAAACCTACTCCTACCTGCAAATGGACCAAGGATGGATCAGAGGTTACCAACCGTGCAATGATTGCCTCCAGTGAAGATGTATCAGAGCTTGTAATCAAGCTAGCTGAAAGGTCTGATTCTGGTCTTTACCATCTCCATCTGGAAAACAAGTGTGGCAAAAAGATGCTTCCAATAAAGGTCAAAGTTATTGGCCGCCCATCTGCACCTGAAGGCCCTCTTAGATTTGATGATATACAAGCACATTCTGTAAAAGTTAGCTGGAAACCACCAACAGAAGATGGTGGTTCCGAAATTGTTGGCTACATTGTGGAAAGACGTGAAGAAACAAAAGCAGCTTGGTACACGGTTGATTCAAGAGTGGTTGATACATCCCTTGTAGTTAAGGGACTACAAGAAAATGCAGAATATCACTTTAAGGTGACAGCAGAGAACCAGTTTGGAATAAGCAACTCCCTGAAATCAGAGACAACTATTGTACCAAAGACTCCTATTTGTAAGTGCTTGTCAGGATCACATTTCTATGCAATACATATTTGTTAATGAACATTAAAACATTTTCTTTTTTATGTTACTATTATTTAGGTGTCCCAGAGGCTTCAGGTACTCCACCAGAAATTATGGATGTTACTAAGAATTCTGCGGCTTTAGCTTGACAAAACCTAAAGATGATGGTGGATCTTGCATTACTGGTTACTATATTGAGTACAAAGAAGTGTCATCTGATAAGTGGATTCGTCATGAGACAAAGATCACCTCAACGATGTACACTCTTAGTCAACTCACTACTGATTCCGAATATCAGTTCCGTGTTATTGCTGTGAATGACATTGGAGCTAGTGAACCAGGACCTGCATCAGATTCAGTAATATGCAAAGATCCATTTGGTATGACCTCATTCTTAATTTGTCTGGTTATTCATAATAATGTCCTTTGCTCATTCAAATTGTCTTGATTGAACTGGAAAAGTAATTTTATTGAACTCTTGATTTATTTAGATAAACCAAGCCAACCTGGAGAAATTGACACTATGACTGTTACCAAAGACTATATTACAATTAACTGGGAGGCTCCAGCATGTGACGGTGGCAAACCAGTCCTTGGCTACTGGATTGAATACCGAAAGTCTGGAGAGAGTGCTTGGAAGAAATGCAATAAGGAGCGCACAAAGGACAAACAGTACACTCAGGGTGGTTTACAAGAGGCAACTGAATATGAATTCAGAGTATTTGCAGAAAATGAAACCGGAATTAGCAGACCACGCAGAACAGCAACTGGCATCAAAACTAAACTGGGTGGTAAGTATGGTTTGAAATAACATAAGAAGTATTATTGTATGTATTGTGATTACTTATGGCAGTAACATGATCAAATATTTATCCCAATGCATTTTTAGAGGAGAAAACTGATTTGACTAAAAATCAAATCTCTTTTTTTATTTTAGTTGGAAATAAACCAGCTCTCAGAAAAGAGATGGATGAAGTCAGTGCTAAACTGGGACAAACTGCAACTCTCAAATGTCAAATTATTGGAAGACCTGTTCCAGAAATTAAATGGTACAAGGGTGGAAAAGAAATCAAAGAAGGCCGTAAATATGCAGCGACCTCTGATGGCCGCAATCATACACTGACCATTTCAACCGATCAACAGGAAGATGAGGGTCTGTATACATGCAAGGCTGTGAATGAAGCTGGAGAGTGTGAGACCAGTGGATCTCTGGTCCTTGAAGCAGCACCACAGTTCCCAGTGCCACTGAAAGACAAATTCTTTGCAACATGTGGTAGTACAGTGCGCATACATGTTGTTTACATTGGTCGACCCCAGCCTAAGATCATGTGGCTTTATGGAGCCAAGGCTTTGGAGCCCTCTGAGAATGTAATATAATTGAAAATACAGAGCACTATACTCATTTGATTCTCAAAAACGTAGAGCGCAGACTTAATGGAGGAAAATACAGAATCAGGATCAACAACCATTTCGGGGCTGCAGATACTGTAACTCATGTTGAAATCTTAGGTACATGCTTAATAATGCTTAATAAATTACTGAAAATATATTCTGGGCATTAATGAAAATAAGAAAAATTAACATATTCTTTTTGTTTTCAGATAAACCTGCTAAGCCAGAAGGTCCTCTGGTTCTTGATGCACTATTGAAGAATTCTGTGATTATTAGCTGGAAAGCACCCAAAGATGATGGTGGATCTATGATCACAAATTATATTGTGGAAAAGCGGGAAGACAAGGAAGGAGCAGAATGGGATCTTGTATCTTCATCTATCACTGGCACTTCATGTAGAATTCCTAACCTTGTTGAAAATGAGGGATACTACTTCCGTGTTTCAGCACAAAATCGTTACGGCAATAGTGAATCACTGGAGACTCCTTCTGCTATCCTCATCAAGAGTCAGCTAGGTAACTATTGAAGAAACGTGATTAAGAAAAAAATACACTTTAGACATTTTTTTATTGTTACTCAAAATTTTAATTTCTGTTTTACAGAGAGGCCAGGAGCCCCATTAAAACCAGTTGTTTCTGCACTTACCAAAAACTCCTGTGTTGTGTCTTGGAAGCCACCTCTCAGTGATGGAGGCTCTAAAATTAAGAACTACTGTCTTGAAAAGCAAGACAAGAAGAAGGGTGAATGGGTTGCAGTTACGACAGATGAAATCCACCAGACTGTTTATTCTGTCAAGGGCCTGACAGAAGGTGTTGAGTATGAATTCCGTGTGAAATGTGAAAACCTTGGAGGAGAAAGTGATTACAGTGAAGTATCCGACCCTGCCATTCCAAAGATAGATGTTGATGTGCGTGCTCCTGCCTTCAAGGAAGACCTCAGAAACATGAGTGTAAAATTCAAGAGCAATGCAACATTTGTCTGCAAGATAACAGGACAGCCCAAGCCTGTAATAAAATGGTTCAAGCGTGGAAAGGAAATTCAAGCTGATGGCACTAAAATCAAGATACAAGAATTCAAGGGAGGCTACCATCAGCTTGTTATTGCTGATTGTGATGCAGAAGACTCAACTGTATATCAGATCAGAGCAACAAACCAGGGTGGATCCATTTCTGCTACTGTTTCTCTAGATGTTGAAAGTAAGCTTCAAATATTCTCTCTCTCTCTCTCTCTCTCTCTCTCTCTCTCTCTATATATATATATATATATATATATATATATATATATATTATATATATATATTATTATTTTTTTTTTTTTTTTTTTTGTATCTGGCTATACATACAATTCTGTGTTTAAGAAAAAGTGATGCATTATTTTTCCTTTTCAGTCCCTGCAAAGATTCATCTGCCTAAGAATCTGCAAGGAAAGGAAGCTATCCCTGCCCTTCGTGGTGAAGTGGTCAACATCAAAATTCCATTCAGTGGAAAACCAGATCCAGTTATTACTTGGCAGAAGGGACAAGACCTTCTAGATAATAATGGACACTATCAAGTCATTGTCACAAGATCCTTCACATCTCTTGTATTCCAGAATGGAGTAGAAAGGAATGATGCTGGTTTCTATATTGTATGTGCCAAAAACAGATTTGGAATTGACCAGCAAACAGTAGAGCTTGATGTTGCGGATGTGCCTGATCCACCACGTGGCATCAAAGCCAGTGATGTTTCGAGGGATTCTGTAACACTCCACTGGGTAGCACCTGCCAATGATGGTGGAAGTAGAGTAACCAACTATATCATAGAAAAGTGTGCCACCACAGCAGAAAGATGGATTCGTGTTGGCCAGTCTCGTGATACCCACTATACTGTTGTCAATCTATTTGGAAAGACAAGTTACCAATTCCGTGTCATAGCTGAAAATAAATTTGGTCAGAGTGCACCATCTGAGGCAAGTGGACCTGTTGTAACGAAGGAAGACAAATCAAGAGTTCTCAACTATGATGAAGAGGTTGATGACACCAGGCCAGTTTCCAAAACCAAAGCTCCTCACTCAGAGGCTAAGAATGTTCATAACAAGTACATGATTGCTGAAGAGCTTGGCCGTGGACAGTTTGGTATTGTTCACCGGTGCATTGAAACCAGCTCTGAGAAAACTTACATGGCTAAATTTGTCAAAGTTAGAGGTGCAGATCAGGCAATAGTTAAGAAAGAAATTGCAACACTAAATGTGGCACGCCACAAGAACTTCCTCTTACTGCATGAGTCATTTGACTGCCCTGAAGAACTAGTCATGATTTATGAGTTCATTTCTGGTGTGGACATATTTGAACGCCTTGGTACAGCCAATTTTGAGCTCAATGAGCGTGAAGTTGTTAACTATATCAGACAAGTATGTGAAGCTCTTGAATTCCTTCACAGCAAGAGTTATGGCCACTTCGATATCAGGCCTGAAAATATAGTCTACACCACAAGAAAGGGAACTAATGTCAAGATCACTGAGCTTGGACAGTCTAGACACCTTACACCTGGTGACCAAATTAAGATTCAGTACATGACAGCTGAGTTTGCAGCACCAGAAATTCATCAGAATGAGATGGTTAGCACCGTGACAGATATGTGGTCTGTCGGTGTCCTTGTGTATGTTCTTCTTAGTGGACTTAATCCATTTGCCGCTGAAACTAATCAGCAAATGATTGAGAGCATTTGCAATGCTGAGTACAGTTTTGATGACGAAGCCTTCAAGCATATAAGTGTCGAGGCATTAGACTTTGTTGACCGCCTACTAACCAAAGAGCGTAAACATCGTATGACTGCTGCAGAGGCTTTGAATCATCCTTGGCTGACAATGAACTCAGAGCAACTGAGCACTAGGACCATCAAGATTACTCGTCACAAGAGATATTACCAAGCCATGGTTAAGAAAGAATGGAACACTGTTGTCTCATCTGCTCGTATTGCCAGTGGTGGTGCTATCAGAAATCAGCGGGGAGTAACACTCTCTAAAGTCAAGATTGCACCATTTGAACATGGACCAGTTGCAGGACAAATTAAACACAGTGTTGCTGACGAAGGTGATGATATCAAGCTCATTTGCAACATTGATAACTATGATAGTAGCACGGAAGTAACATGGTACTGTGGAGTAAGACAACTAGAAGAAGGTGCTAAATACGAAATTGCTTATGAAGACGGGCTTGCTTCCATAACTATTAAGGCAATCACAAGAACCGATGATGGAACATACAGATGTAAAGTTGTCAATGAGTATGGTGAGGACAGTGCTTATTCTGAGCTCTTTGTTAAAGGAGTAAGATCCTATCGTGAGTTCTACACTGCACGTGTTGTAAAGAAAGTAAAACGCAGAGTTGACACAGCAAGACTACTCCAAAGACCTCCTGAATTTACTTTGCCATTGTGTAACCGCACTGCTTACATTGGAGAGGATGTGCGCTTTGGTGTCACAATCACAGTGCATCCTGAACCACGTGTGATGTGGTTGAAAACTGGTCAAAAGATTATGCCAGGAGATGATGACAAGAAATACACTTTTATTAGTGATAAGGGCCTGTATCAGTTAGTTATTCACCATCTTGACCCAGATGATGATGCAGAATACACTGTTGTGGCACGGAACAGATTTGGTGATGACAGTTGCAAGGCTCGTCTCACAGTGATACCTCGTCCTGCTCCTGCTGATAACACCTTGAGACCTATGTTCAAACGTGTTCTTGCTAACTTGGAATGCAGAGAAGGCCAGAGTGTACGTTTTGAAATGAGAGTGTCAGGGCATCCTCATTGAAATGGGAGAAAGATGGCATGCCTTTGGCATTTGGTCCACAAATTGAAGTTGTGCATGAAGGCTTAGATTACTATGTCTTACATGTAAGAGATACTCTTCCAGAGGATTCTGGCACATACAGGGTCATTGCAACTAACTCAGCTGGGTCTGCAAGCTGCCAATCCACACTCAAGGTTGAACGTGTGACACACATCAAGAAGGAGGAAAGTGAGGAAGAAAAGAAGAAGAAACATGATCTTGATCAGCAAGAGATGGACAAAAAAGTAAGACTAACCCAGATACTAGCAGGTGCAGATGTTACCCCACTTACTCCAGTTGCACAGCAGGCACTAAGAGAAGCTGCATCCATGTTCAAGCCAGCAATCACTACCAAGAAAGTCAAGAGCGAAGCTGAGGAAGCCAAAGAAAAGGAAGAGAAAAAGAAAAGAGCAGAAGAAAAGAGGCTGAGAATGCCATATGTTATTCCTCCACCTCGTGTTGTTGCTCCAACTGCTCTTGAGGAGGACATGGAAATCAAACACTTTGTGCCTTTCTCTGATATGAAGTGGTACAAGAAACTACGTGATCAGTATGAGTTCCCAGAGCCAATGGAAAAGTTCCCAGAAAAGACTTAAGCGCATCCGACTGTCAAGGTGGGATCAGTTCTATGAAGTACCTCTGCCAAGAATTAAAGACCAATACAAGCCAAAATGGCATATTCCAGTTTCACAAGATGACCTTGAGACTGTAAGGCCAGCAAGACACCGCACACCTTCTCCAGAAATGGAGGCTTACTACAGAATCAGGAGACGCTCTCTTGGTGATCTTTCTGATGAGGAACTGCTTCTGCCTGTTAGAGAGTACTTGTCAATGAAGAGAACAGAGGAAGAAAGACTTAAACTAGAGGATGAACTTGAATTAGGCTATTCTGCTTCTCCACCAAGTCTTAGCCCTGTACGCTTTGAACTCTCTGCACTGCGTCACCCGTCACCTAAGAAAGCTGCATATGATGAGGAGCAAGGGGAAGAAGTTCCATCCTATGACTCCTATCGCATTCCATCTAAATATGAGGCTGGTCCAAGCTATATTGACTTACGCCAGCGTCACGATAGGGCAACATACAGACCTCCAAGACAAAAGCAAAGATTATATGAGGAAAAAGAGGATCAAGAACTGCTTAGGTCAGTAACAACAACCACAAAGTTAACGTCCTACAAGAGCAAACTGCAGCACATTGAGTTTGAGGAGAAAACAAAGGTCAAAAGAAAGGAGAAAACAAGGGTGTCTATGTCAGCAGTAACTGAGGCTGCAGTCATAACTGATATGCCTACAACATTTGTTCCTGGCTATGCTACAGCAACTCGTCCTAAGAAACCTTCTGCATCTCTGGCAGAAAAAGAAGTGGTTAGAACACCTTCACCTGAAAAGACACGCCCACGTTCCCCCAGCTTTGAGAAAGCAGACACTACACCAGACTTATCAACAAAAATTGATTATATGTCAAGGTATGAGTCAAGAAAGAAGGCCTTGAAAACTGAAAGAAAGTTCGAAATTGTGACCCAGGAGCCTTTTACCCTTGACCATGCTCCAAGAGTGACTGTAAGAATGCGCTCTCACCGTGTGCCAATTGGTCAGAACACTAAATTCACACTGAATGTCCAATCTAAGCCAGAAGCACAGATTAAATGGTACCACAATGGAGTTCAAATTGAAGAAAGCAGAAAATACCGTATGTTTAACATGAGTGGCGTTTTGTCTCTTCAAATCATTGATTGTCAGGAAGAGGACAGTGGCACCTACCGTGTCGTCTGCACAAATGCAAAGGGAGAGGCCTCTGACTATGCCACTCTCGATGTTGCTGGTGGTGGATTTTCTGCATATGCCTCACAACGTAAAGATGAGGAGCCACCAACTCCTTTGTCCCTGAGATGACAAAAACAGATGTTTATCATGTTTCATCTACAAAAGCAGCATCTGTATCAGAAACACAAGTGGAAGTATCCGAAACTAAAACAGACAAGATAGAAGAGACAATTAAGACTGTTGTTCAGGAGAAGCAAGTAACATCTGAAATCAAACTTGAAACTATGGAAGTGACAGCAGTTGAGGATGTTGTGGTAGAAAAAATTTCTGAGACTAAACTTGAATCTACAGAAGTGAAAACATTCGTGGAAGAAGTGGTTGAGGAAAAGAAGTCAACTCTCCCAGCCACAATTTTGACTAAACCACAATCACTAACAGTGTCTGAGGGAGAATCAGTTAAATTCACATGTGACGTTGATGGTGACCCTGCACCCACTATAACATGGATGCGAGAGGCACAAGTAATTGAGTCATCTCATCGTCACCATATTACCTCAACTGAATTTAAATCAACTTTTGAGATTACCCAAGTTGAAATGTCAGATGGAGGTAATTACACTGTAGTGGTACAGAACTCTGAAGGTAAACAGGAGGCACAGTTCAGCCTAACTGTTCGTAAACCAACACCTGTACAGAAAGTTGTTGCTTCTCCTCCTAGAGTGAAATCTCCAGAGTCTCCCCGTATAAAGTCACCATTTGGAATTAGGTCTCCACAGAGAATTAAATCACCTGAACCAATTAAATCTCCACAAAGAGTTAAGTCCCCACCCATGGTAAAATCACCTACTCCTAAAGAAAAAACATCCAAGCCAACCTTTTCAACTGAACTCAAAGACATCTCAGCATCTGCAGATACTATTATAAAGCTTACAGTGAAAATGTGCGGTGAGCCTAAGCCATCAATCTCTTGGATGAAAGATGGAAAAGTAAGAGATATTTTTAATACATTTATAAAAAAAAAAGGAAAACATATATATAAGGATGTTATAAAGTTAGAAAATCTACTAACAAATTTTGACACTATTCTCACAGAACCTCTCTCAAGGTGGAAAATATGAAATCTTTGAAGAACATGGTTCAGCACATCTTGAAATCTATGAAGCTGATGTCTCTGATAGTGGAGTATACACATGTACAGCCAGAAACAGTGCTGGATTTGTTACTACAAACTGCACAGTTACTGTTCAAGGTACTGTAATGCTCAATTTACTCAAAATATATTATGATTTTAGTATTATTTTGTGTGTAATTTTGCATGTAGAATTATGTATGAATTATGTAGAAAATGTAAAAATATTAACTACTCTTTCCTCTACAGCACGGACAACAACAGTTGCAGTGGAAAGAAAAGCAGAGTTGACAGAGCAAATAGTGAAAAAGGAGATTGCCTATGAGGAAGTACAGTCCTTTACAGAAATGAAAGCATCAAAAACCCAAATGACGATGAGTCAAGGTCAGACTATTACACTACGAGCCAGCATACCTGAAGCCTCCGATGTCAAATGGATCCTAAATGGAGTCGAGTTATCGAATTCTGAGAACTACAGATACGGTGTGTCAGGAAATGATCACACCCTGACAATTAAAAGCATCAGCCATCATGACCAGGGAATTCTCACATGTGAGGCCAAAACTGAACATGGTGTAGTCAAATGCCAGTTTGACACGACCGTCAGTGCTATGCGCTCAAATGCACCAAGTTTCCATGTGCAACCACATTCCCAGAATGTAAACGAGGGACAAAATGTCACATTTACATGTGAAATCACTGGTGAACCTTCTCCTGAAATTGAGTGGCTCAAGGATAATTCAACAGTGAGTAGTTTGTAATTATATATATATATATATATATATATATATATATATATATATATATATATTTTTTTTTTTTTTTTTTTTTTTTTTTTTTTATTATTATATATTATATATTATTTTCAGGAACAAAAAAATAGTTTATTTGAGTTTTCCCTCATAGCAGATATTTATTTGAATTTCTCTTCATCTTTGCAGATATCTATTACATCGAACATGAAATTGAGCCGGTCTAAGAATGAGTACACACTTGAGATTCACAACGCTACCATTGAAGACAGTGGAAAATACACAGTAAAAGCAAAGAACAAATTTGGACAGTGCTCTGCAACAGCATCACTGAATGTCCTCAGTAAGTGATCTCTTTCTGAGAAAAAAATGAACACTCTATAGTAGTATAGTATGAGCATCCTTTCCATTGCATTATAAATGCATGATCTAAACAAACATGTATGTCTATGAAGAACATATTCCTGATTATAACTAATTATTACTGCTTACCACTCAAGCTAACAAAATCTAACAATTCCTTCTACAAATGGTACTGTTCGATTCATCTTCTTGACTGTATCAGACTGCATTTTGACATTCTGAAATTAATTACCACAGTACAAAATTAAAAGACACCAAATAATATAAATGCATTTGCAGACTGCATAGCGATAGCTTGTTAACAGCATGGATCAAGGATATAAACATCCAAGCCATTTTTACCTCCCATTAGCCATGCATTACATAGTTTGATCCATTTAACAAAAAATAATTGTGAATGAAGTCAAAATAATCAAAAGACTTTTTTTATTTGCATTATCAAATAAAAATTCCTTAAAGGTACAATCCGAAAATGGTGCAACTGAAGCATTTTTTATTTTAGTAATACCAATCCTGTGTAAACATGTTCCAGCATAATACATATTGAATATGCCCAAATGTTTTAAACAGGAAAGAAAGACCAGTTGCACCATTTGAATTGCCTTGTACCTTTTTATGAAATAAACAGAATCAGTGACATGGTATTTGCTGTACTCTCACAGCTCTGGTTGAGGAACCTGCCAAAATGATAATTGTGGAGAAGGCCTCTGATGTTGCGAGCATGCAGGGCAGTTATTCTGCCAAGCATGTGGTTTCAAAATTGCAAGAGACATCCTTCAGCGGTTCCAGCATGGCTGAAGTTAAATTTGAGAGCATGTCAGCGTCTAGCATGACCTCCATGACTTCTGAAAGAATGATAGCTATGAGCTCCAGCAGTATGATGGCAATGTCCAGTCACTCGCATGTTGAGGGGTCATCCATCAAAGCCATTTCTCATGGCCGCAAAGGTGAGATGGAAAGTCTGTGCATCTTTGCCAAAACACATTTATGGTTCAACAAACTCAACATCAACAGAACTATATCAGCTTAATGACAGATTAATTTGTTTGTCCTCTCACCAGGTATACCACCAAAGATTGAGGCTGCTCCTCAAGATATCAGTATTGAGTCAGGAAAGGTCCTGACTGTAGCCTGTGCTTTCACTGGAGACCCAACCCCTTGCACAGAATGGTCACATTCAGGGAAGACACTGCCCAGCAAGGAGGAGAGTGGACGATTGCAGATTGAGACTTCTCAAGATGTCACCACTCTTGTTATCAGTGGAGTGAAAGAGACTGATGCTGGTGCATACACCTTAAAGCTTTTTAACGAGTTTGGTTTTGATACCACTACTGTCAATGTCAGGATTCGATCAATGTAAAAAAAAAAAAAAAAAAAAAAAAAAAAAAAAATTATATAATAGCAATACAATCATCACCCCATTTCCCTCATTCAAATCCTTTTTATTTATAGAATGAGAAAAAAATACTGTTCTTGATAAAGACCTGAATTTCTGTTCTTGTAAATATGAACTTTTTCTTTTTTTAACCAAACTTGACATTCATTTATGCCAAACTAGACTAAAGTCTAAAGTTGTTATAAAATGTGCCATATTGGATAATTATGATCAGAAGTTCAGCACCATTTTGTGACATGTACATAATGTATATAGCCGAATTTACCGGTTATGGAAAATGTATGAATTGTTATTTATGACAATATTAACAAATGAAACAAAAGGAACTAAATGTTTAACAGGAGAAAGTTTCACATGGAACGAATACCCTGTTAAACCTGAAACGAAACGAAACTATGTGCCTCAACAAAAAGTTGAAGTCTTAAGATTGCCTCAACAGGTAGAGAGGCTCCCTGTTGAAGTTAACTAAAATCAGAGAGACAAAGATATGCACTGCACATTTGTGCGTGCAGTAAAGCAGTATACAAGAATTTATGATTTGAACATAAGACCTTGAGTGCTGTTTGCATTACCCTCATGTAAGCAGGATGACTAGGCCTTGTGTTCAGACTGATTAAGTCATACCACCATTTTAATGACAAGCTCAATGTGCGAGCGGCCTGCACAATGAGTAAATGATGATGTTAGTGCACAGTTTCTGGCAATGGACTGTTTGAATTTTGATTTTATGAAAGTAACATCACCTGGCCATTCATTGTAAAATCAATTCAAGTGCTTCTTTGCAGAAGCTGTGCCAACTCTTGGAGGATTGCTAAGTTATATTTTGTGTGTTTGTGTGTGTGCTAGCATTAGAATCTCACTTTGTCAGCAGCCAGGGTATCCATCATGTAACCACAGAGACTTCATGTGCTGTGCAAAGAAAAGAAAAATACATGGATGTAATACCCTGCACATTGATTTATTAGAACTAATTTATGTAGGTTTACCCATATATTCAGCCTCCTTGAGTTTTATGAATTACTGATTTAATAAAGCATGTTTTCAGCACCATAAAATGTTTGTCTGTTTTCCATAAATCATTACAACTTCATTTCATATTTGATGTATGCATTATGAATACTCTGATAATCTTTGAACAATATCTTCAGTGTCTTCACAGCTATGAACGTTTATGATAATTCCTACAGTAATTCTAGAATTGCTGTAATTCCTACTTGCTGAAAGGGTACTGATTATGTTTTGCCTCCCATTTGTACAGTTTAGCCTACATTCATTATCTGAATCCATTCTAAATCTAGAAATTGCGGTAGATATATTTCTCATCACAATTTTCTTTTCAAATGTTTCTTCCTCAAAAGTAAGGTAGAGTGAGGGAAAACGCTTCCTTGGGGTAAACTGTTAGATAAAGTCAGAATACCTTTTCTCTTGTTATCATGGACATTGACAAGAGTGACGTAGAAGTATTAAATGCGAAGCTTGCACTGGTGACATACCTGTAAGAGAACAGAATATATGAATTTGTGATCTCATTTTCGGTAACAAGACAAAAAAGGATTCTAAAGCTTGTTGTTTTGCATAACGTAGGGACTGACTCTAAAGTTACATGCAAAATTAGTATACACTTCTCTAATGTCAATAGCTTTTGAGGAAAATGATTTACAATCATAAAAACAACTGTTAACTTTTATCTAGGTGTCAAATATAATGCGCACCTTTTATATTTTTGACATTTACTAAAATAAATTCTAAATCATATGAAAAAAAAAGCTATTTTTCACTAACCGAATGGGCTAAAATGCAAATTTAAAGAATAAGACTTTACAGTTTGTAAATGGTTTTGAAATTCAAGTTATGGCATATTTTGCATATTCAGCAGTAAAAAATTTTACATATAATTTACAGTTTAATAGAAATATAAAATGTGTGCACTGTATTTGACACCTATGAACAGTTAACATTTTACGATTGTAGGCCTAAGTCATTCTCTAAGTCTATAAATAAATATTTATAGTTGTCTACTATTACTGTTATTTTACCTTTCTTTTCATTAAAGCAAAACAGCTTTTCCCACAAAATGTGGGGGCATTTTTCCACCACAAAATGTCAAAACCCCCTTAATATAAATTTTTTAAACTTAAAACTTTTACTACATGTAGAAAACTCATTTTTGGACACAAAAAAGTTTTACAACTGCAGTAGAGCTGTAGTATTACTAATAAACCTCAATAGAAATCACAGTATTACTACAATACAGCTGAAGTAAACTACAATTATACTGTAATAATTCTAACCTTAATTTAAAACAATAGAAAAAATGTACAATTTGCAAATATGTAAATATATAATTTAATAATTATTTATAATTTAATTTATTTAAAATGATGATTGAATGAATTATTAACTATGCACTGTTTTGATGCACACCTTCCAGTCAATCAGAGAATCAAAGAGTCTGATGCGTAACATTGAAAACTAATGCATTTCATTACCTTGCCACTCCCTCAACTCTCTCTCTGTTTTCATACTGAATTGGTGCTTTGATTGTATCCATCTTTAAGCCATTTGATTTAACTCATTTTCATGTCTGAAGATCTCTTACATGTCTGAGGAGTTATAAAATAATGCCAATGCATCTACAAAGCAGTGGTGTCATTACCGAGCACAGTTCCTTTGGCACGGATCTGGCACTAAAGTGTGGCCCAGATTAGTTCATCTTTTTAGCCAGAAGTGAACCAAAACAGTGCCATAACCCAGCCCAGGGTGAGCCAAAAAAATAATGGTATGGTAATGGAAATAATGGCATTCTTATATGCCAGAGTTCTGTAAAGGACTGACAGCCCCTATGTGTCTGATAAACAAGAAGCCATTATTATTATTTTTAAATACCCAATACACAATAAATCTTAAACACAGAAATGGATTCATAGTCTTTTAGGCTTTTAGCAGAATTTTAATAATTTATTTTTAAATGCAGGGCATAACAGACGTGTGCTATTCTGTAAGGATGAGTGAATAAATAAAGGTATATACACCTTTATTTATATAGCGCTTTTAATAATACATATTGTGTCAAAGCACTGAGCAGTATAAAACATTGGAGAATAGAGTGTCAGTAATGTATAATCACAAGACTAAAAACTTAATTTTCAGCTGTAGGCATTTCATTATTGAATGCAGAGACGTTGTCTAGATCAGCTCAGTTTCAATAGGATCTTTGTAACCAAATCGACAATAAACGCTGGAAATTAAGTGCCCCCAACTAAGCAAGCCAGAGGTGAAAGCAGTAAGTAACCAAAACCCTATCTATGACAGAATGAGGGAAAAAAAACTTGGGAGAAACTATGCTGTTATAAACCAGCACTTAATTTACAATTTTCAATTTTAAACACAGCTATCTCGGGTTTTGTAACAGACGTATTGTTTATTTGTTTGTTTGTTTGTTTGTTTGTTTGTTTGTGTGTGTGTGTGTGTGTGTGTGTGTGTGTGTGTGTGTGTGTGTGTGTGTGTGTGTGTGTGTGTGAGTGTGTGTGTGTGTGAGAGAGTGTGTGTGTGTGTGTGAGAGAGTGTGTGTGTGTGTGTGAGAGTGTGTGTGTCTCTGAAGCTCATCTTGGTGTCCTGGTCTCCTTTGATGATCAAGGTTGTAGACATCATCTCTTGGTGCTGATCCTCCAACTGATCTGAAAAAAAAAGAAGAAATAAAAAACTTTAGTAGATCATTATCAGTATTATACATTACATACTATTATATACACACATTATATACAAGACACATAAATGACTGGAAATTAGCACTACATGCATTCTCTTTTAATGTGCTACTGTTTAGCCCTTTAAAATACACTGTAAAAAGTGCTACACCCACAAAGTAGGTTTTAAATACTTTAAATAGTTTTAATCTAGTTTATTTTATTTGTTTTATACTAAAACGTATTAATATACTTCCTCTTTACTTAAAATATATCAGTTTTTATATATAACAATATATTTTAAGTAAAGCTATTGCAATTTATTTGGGTAGTTATTTGTATATGGTTGTTGTGTACAAGAAATGTTATAAAAGTGAGTTGACATACACAATTTATTAGAGCAGTTGTCGGTGTGACAGGTTTGTTCATCAAACGTAAATATTTTAAAATTTTTAGTAGTTGGCATTATCCATTTTTCACTGGCGGGACTTGCCCAGGCAGATGCCGCATCTTCGACACTTCAACTGTTTGAACGCTGCAGCGGATCTTTTCAGGGACTGATTAACACGGTAAGTTGAGCAAATTTAACTGAGTGATTGATGTAGAAAATCACGCGAAATCGCTTACTCTACTAGGGAGCTGAGGTTAGGTTTGCAAATTGCACTGTATAGCCAGCTATCCTGCACACGACAAGCCGACAACGGCCGCTCTGATAATGAAAATATTGGACATTAAACGCTAAGGTAAAAGTTAACCTAAGTTAACATTAGTACTAGGCTAGTTTAAGTTAACGCTTAACTAACGGTTAAAAATGATATTATTGGTAAAATTAAAGCCAAAGTAGCCTTAAAACACATAGTAGCCATGACTACAGAACTTATTTCATTTCATATTAACAATGCGGTCTCCGGTGGGCTTTGCAGCTGCGTTATCAGCAGCAGAGATGCTAGTGAATTTGATAGCAGTGGCTCACCTGTTACTAGCAGCACCTGCTAACATCGCCACTGTTACAACATTTAGGATGGACTTGTTTAAAAACGCAAATACTTAGGTATTAATTAGTTGCACAAATGCCCTCCGTTATATGTGATCGAAACGGTCGCAGTTTAGAGCCTTCAGGCAATAGTTTTGCGGGCAAATCAGAGATCATGTTATTATACTTTTGCATTACTAAAGTAGATGCACAGAACTGACTGTAGAGATGTATGTTTAGACTTCTCTGTCTGATTTTAGAGATTTGATTCACGTTTTTTTTATTCTGCAAAGAATTATTCTGCAAAACTATGTCTAACCTATTACTTAAATCAATTACATTTACAACTGATTTTTAACTTTATTCTAACATGTATTTTCCTGGTCTTTAGATACCCAAGCACTTTTGTTACCTGAGGGTCTTCAAGCTTCATATTCAGGTAAGAAAAAATTAAGAAAAGATACAATTGCAGCTATAACTATTCCCAGGTAAGTAAAACATAGGTAAAATTGCAAAGTATCTAATATTCACCACCTTTAGCAACAAAAGTAAAATTTTGACTTTGTGTCTTTTCTGTCTTTACCTGTCTGCTCTCATTGCCTGTTCATCTGACCTAACTCTTGATTATTTTTTTGTTTGTTTGTTTCCACCAGTAGAGTCATGATGAAAGCGAGGTGCAGGCTGAGCTTGGCAGTTGCCCACTGAAAATTTACATGTGCCATCATCCCGACACAATTGGAATTATCATAGAAGGAAAGCCCGTGGTCAGAGGTGTGCCAAACCTGTCGAAAGCATGCTGCCTCTTGTTTGGACTTACATATGCCCTCGACCTCAAGTATCCCCAAAGTTGGTGTACACATTCGAGATATATCAGAGGCTGTTTGTGGATTGGACCCCATGCGTCCTAAGCCATCATCCAAGTATACCAATCTCCTCATTAAGTTATCTTAGATGTTTTCTCAATGACATCTGACATTGTTTGCCATCATTTTACAAGTCTCTGAATTTTACAAGTATTTTGATTTAAAATACAAAAATCTTACAGATTTTCTTTTTCGTTTGTTTTTGACAATACAATGTGATGTTATGGCTCACAGTTACATTTATCTAAACATTGCAGATTGGGCAGTTTGGCTATTTCACTTAACTGTTCAGAACAGGTTGAAATTACACTTACACAATGTTTGTTTTATATTATTGTGTACATGTGCAGCCACATTAATGGCCTGTTTTGTAGTCACTGTTAAATGTGACACTGGTTGACACTGAATAAATGTTGTCTTCAGTCTATCCTATCTTTTTCTTCTTCAATTGATTTTGTAATTGTTATTGACAGTCTGTTTATATAAAGTTAATCACTGTAGGGTTTAGAATATAAACATTTAAATTTCTTTTCTGAGGGTATAGTCAGGACTCAATTAAAATGTTTATTCAAATATGATTAGATTAATTTTACTAAAAACATAAAGTTCATTAAACCTAATTAAAATGAGTACAGGTTGCTTGTAGCAACCCATAAATAAGTTACCTGTACCAAGAAAAGTAGGTTTATCTAAGTAATACTAGTACTATTAGTTACCTCAACTTGATTTTGTTGCATTTGTATTAAGTAATGTTACTGTGTTTATTATACTTAAAAAGACTGCAAGTTGACTCAACTTAAAACATCCAATGCAGCCACTTGCCTCACTTTTTATAAGTTAGATCTAGGTATTACTTTTTACAGTGTACTGAAAGTTTTAGCTACTTTCAGTATTTTAATATAATAATAATAATAATAATATTCATGAAAATATTAGTAATGTAATTGTACCTCAGGTCTGAAGTCACAGTTTCATACAATTGTTACAGCAAGGAGAGAAAACCTACAATTATATCAGAAACTCAATTATAATTAGTTTTCTTAAGGATGAAAAAATAAATCAATATCAGCTAATGCTACACAATGTTGTATTAGCATTAGCAATATCCTATTAGAGCACATTACTAAAATATTAAAGGAAGAGTTCACCAAAAAATTAAAAAAACGAATTTCTTTGTTCTGTTGAACACAAAAGAAATAATGACAGAAAATGGCCGTAAACACAAAGTAAATGACAGAATTAAAATTTTGGGTGAACTATTCCTTTAAAGGCTGCAATTAACAACAAAGCCCAATCTACTAAATTCAGTTTCTATTATTATTATTATTTGATACAATAACTAACAATTAAAAAGTATGCAAACATATCAATTGCATATTTGCACATTGCAGTATTCTAGCAACAACATGTGGACATAAAGGTTGCAAAACATTTAAAAATGATTTCGCGTTTAACTAGCAGAAAGAGTTAAAATGAAGGGACGATGATATTTGGCTCACTGGGTGGTTGTTTTATGGTAATGGTTTGGTTCTGCTCCAGCTTGCAAAAAAAGATGTAGACCAGTTTTGGGCCGGCGAACACGAACTATCTAGGCCGCACTTTAGCTGTTGACATGGTCCAGATATATATATATATATATATATATATATATATATATATATATATATATATATATATATATATATATATATATATATATATAAAATATGTTAGTTTGTTGCTTACCGAAGATAACATAGCATAAACATTGCGAATACAGGATGTAATTTTATTCACGGATATGACTGAAATGGATTGTTCCGCACGTGTAGCGGGTAAAATTACACTGTATTTTTTCGCTACAATTTTCGCACGAATAAGTGTAACATACATATCTAGAAAACACCAAAACTTCACTTACCTGATATGACTGGGCAAATTGTTGTAAATAGGCGCTTTTTCGCCATCTTCTTTTTTAACAGGCCGAGATGAGGACTGCCACTAACCTGGCCCAAATGTTATTGCTAAGTAAATGTAATTAACTACTATCTCTGACTTGTACTAATTTCTACTTCTGCTATCATCATAAGCTCCTCGCACAGAAACGCGTTCCCTATCATCTCAGCGGTTGAAAACATATGAAGTCTCTCTAAAATTATGACATATATGAGACCATGCTTCACCTCTCACGATGTACTTCTACGGAAAGCGTTTTTTTTTTTTTTTTGTCACTGTGAACGGTATCGGTATCGGGTTATATCGTTGTGCTTTAATTGCGCTAGTTCACATATAAACACTGTTGTCAAACCTAAATGTATTTTATATTTTAATATCCATCCGGCACAGTAGTCACTACGAAAAAAGCCGTTACGAGTAATCAGCTCGTTAGGCTTGTTGTGAGGCCAATGACATTTGGCGCGAAGGAAGACCTCCAAGTGCAAGCTATTAATTATATCTAAGTGAAATATTCCATAGACTTAGTTTTTTTGTTTTTTGTTTTGTTTTGTGTTTTGACAAAATATATTTGTATACTCTACATTACAAAAAGTAATAAAAAATGAATTTGTACTGCACAAAAAAGGAATTAAAAAATTATACAGACTAAAAACCTTTGCTTGTGTTCATCTGAAGAAAGAAAGTCTGGGACTAAATAAGTGAACTTTCACTTTTAATAACAATGCGATGCAGAGGTTAGAAACATATTCCAAACAGTAACTGGTTGAATTAATGAGGAGAGTTTTTAAAATTAAAATATTTTGAAAGGCCACTTTTTGTGTTGTCTACCTCACTATCTAAAAGCATAATTAATTAATAGATAATTAATTCAATTTATCCACTACCTGGTAAGAACATTGCTAAACATTAATTGCAATTAAGCAAACATACAGTGGTCATTAAAACACTTTTTTTACTAACATTTGGTTAAAATAATAATAATAATAATAATAATAATAATAATTTCCCAAAAATAATTATATTTGATTTACACTGATTTTACACTTGCATTGAATCTTGTGCAGTCAATATATTACACAGCAAATGGCCCTTTTGAGGGAAATGCACAACTTTGCTACTTCGATTTAATAAAGTATAATATAAAGTAAAATTCCCTCAAAATAATAAAATAGTAAAATTTTGATTTCATGCGGACTTTAAAGACAAAAAAACTCGCGTGGATATTTAAATCTACATTAACGCCCCGCCCCAAAAGAGAAGTAAGACATTTGAGAACTGGGCGGCACTGCCGCGTCAACGGTCCCGCCCCCGTCGCCACGCCGACAGATGTGCAAGATGGCCCAGCGGTTTACATTTTACGTTTGTTTGATTTTGTCCCTCAATCTCTCCATCGTAGTGATTCGGGCAAATGAACCGAATCAAGATTTAAAAATTGAGGTTACGTTTCTGCCAGAAAACTGCAGCCAGAAAGCAAAGAGAGGAGACATGCTGAATGCTCATTATGATGGATATCTAGCTAAAGACGGATCTCAGTTCTATTGCAGGTAAGCACGTTTTTTGTATTCATCAACAAATAGGCCGTTCTATACATTTCTTCTTTAAGAGAGAACACGAGAGAGAGTTGCAAACAGAGTATTTAGTATTTATTCGCGTTGTAGATAAACACTTAACTTCCAGAAAATGCCAAGTAAAGCTTTGTATTCATTTTCTAGTCGTTCAACAACCACGGGTCACCCACATTGGTTTGTGTTAGGCGTTGGAGATGTTATTAAGGGACTCGACTTAGGCCTGGACGGCATGTGTCCAGGTGAGAAGAGAAAAGTTACAGTTCCTCCGTCCCTGGCATACGGCGAGAAAGGAAAAGGTAGGTCTTTTCACTTTATATGCGTAGAGAAACTAACACAGTCCCTTACACAGGTGGCGCTGTTTTGCTTTTTTAATTTGAGTATTGTTTGTTGAAGATGTAGGAGAATTATTTATTTTGTAGGAGAATTGTTGTTGTACTGATAAATTAATTCCTAGATAATTAACATCACATTGCATTATGATCAACAGTATATTTTTCTACCCAATATTATAGGACATTACAAAACATTGATAATTAAGTTCACATTTACTTGTTTAGAGAGCATTTTACAGTGATTCCAAATCAGCTTAATCAAAATACCCCTACACAACAATACAGCATTAACAAAAAAAAAGAAGTTAAGTTTTCTCTTAAAGATTTTATTTGTCACATACAATGTGTACAAGTACAACTTGTAGTGAACTGTTATTCTGGTACATTCCAGGAGTGTGCAAAGAGAAAGAAGAAAATGTATTAAATGTAGAATGTAAAATAAATACAGCAAAATTATACATAAAAATAACAATATATAATGACAATAAAATAAAATGTAAAAATGTACACTGTAAACAGGTAAGTGGCTATGTAGAGGTGCAAATGTGCAAATGATGTTAGTAAAGTGCAGATGCAATAGTAGCGATGGCATTATACTATCGCAGTTCTTATAGTGCGGCAATCACACATATTCACATATCCCTAATTTATTTATGAAGGTAAAATAAAGGTTTAAGGTTTAAACCATAAACAATCACCTTTCTGTGATGTAATAGGTCCTGTACCACCAAATGCAACGGTGATCTTTGAGGTGGAGCTGTTGCACATAACCAGAGGACCACGCAGCATAGAAGCTTTCAAAGAAATTGACATTGACAACGACAAGGCCTTGACAAAAGAAGAGGTAGTATATCAGTTAATGCATATTAATAGTTGTATCTTTCTTTTGCATAGCCATATTTATGAATTCTTATTGTTTTTTTATTTATGTATTGTCATTTTGGATTTACAGATTAAGGAATACTTAAAAATGGAAGCAAAGAAGTTAAAGTCAAAGAAAGATGAATCCTATTTTGATGATGTTGTGGCAGATGTGTTCCATAAGAATGATCACAATGGCGATGGGACCTTATCACTAAAGGAGTACAATGTTTACGGTCATGATGAACTATAAACACTACTAGACATTTTTATGCAGCAGGTGCATTGGATATTGTCAACAAGACTATAGAGTTGTAGAGTTGATAAAGGATTTTGTTTTGATGAACACCACTACATTTTGAATAAACTTGACTGAAATACTAACTTGTACTATTGCAAAAACCTAATAAGGCATAAATGTTTTTTTGAAATGCTGGCACCTGCTTAAATTTATCATTATTCTAATGCTCTTCACGCTAAGAAACAAATGTTCTTTTAAAAACTGTTCAAAGATAGTTTTAGGGGACCAAAAATAGGTTTTCAATGGCATAGCTGCAAAAATCCACTTTTTTTGAAAAGCATAGACAACCTTGAACACATCAAACAATGCAAAACTGCACAAATGTGCAATTACTAATAGACCAATATAATCCATATTGATCAACCACTATTTATAGCCAAATAAATCAGGCATTTGAACCCAAGGATTGCTTTTATAGCTCTGTTTAAATCATTATCATATTAAATGGCAACTTTACAAAAATTACTAAAACAGCATTTTATACAGTATACAGTGACCCTGTGAAATAATAAAGAAGTTTCCATGACACATGGTTTACGTGATTTTATGACGGTGGAAAATAGGCATTTCGCTGACCAATCTTAAAAAGTTTGACCATTGCCATTCAAATCTAGCTATACCCATTAAGAACACCAGATGGCTCTCTAATATAACTTTTTAAAGTTGAATGCACTTTTCGTGAACCCCTACTCTTAAAACTTTGGTGTAATTTATTACAGATAAAATATATATATATATATATATATATATATATATATATATATATATATATATATATATATATATAAAAAAAACAAGTGGTCTGATATTTGGATTGGTGAATTTTTTATTGAAGATAAAGATTGGGTAATTGGTTGGGGAGAATTACAGTGTTTTATGACTTATAGACAATCATTATATAACAAGAACATGTACAGCAAGCATGCATTTGAACCATTCCACACGCATTTCCCAAACAACCAGAGGTCAAAAAAATTATTAAATGTTTCATGCAGAGAGCTGACATTTTTGAGCACAGACTCAAAACTTGGTTTTCGTGTAAAGCTCTGACTCCCTCAACTCCCCCGCATGCCAAAAGTGACGTAAACCACGTCTGTGCCAATATTCAGAGCAGATCCAGACAGTGGAGAGGGAGAGGGGTTTGAAGGAGACGTTGAAATCGTTGTTTTGCTTTCAATGTAAATTGTACAATTTCAGACAAGTCATAGCAGTTTTGCCAAAGCGTTCAAACAAATCACTATTAAAGCATGCGTTTAATTTTAGATAAACTCTGTAAAGGAAAAAAAGAACAACCCGTTCTTTCCTGAAACAGCAATTTAAACATTCTAGTATTTTTCATGTCTTAATTTGACTGTTTTGACTCTTAATTTGATCTGTCTGTTGACTTAATTTGACAGACAGATGTCATATTTAATGTAAGTACTATCTAGTCTTAGGACAGGATGGATGTCCAGTGGTTTTGCCTTTAGGGCTCGGTGATTACAGGTCTACCAGAAGGAGTGCTGTTTACAGACCACTAGGTATAGATCTCACCAAAACAGTCATTTGTGTTACATTGTACTTCACCAATGTCAAGATCTCATCACTTAGTTAGCACACCGCTACACATTTAATTCTGTGTATATGTGTAGAATCCAGTGTCCGACTTCTAAATTATCCCACATAATGCAAATAAAATGACTTACAGTTGCATGAATTTTAACAAAGCTCCTTTTGTCTAAAACTGAAATGCATTTATTGCGCTCTGCATTATGGGCTTGATAAAGCAGTCTCAGCATTAAGAGAAAATGAAGCTCTTTATGAAATCTGATGCTTATCCCTGCCCTCCTATTTGTGAAAAAAACACGTGGGCATTTTCCAATGATGGACAAAAGGACTGTGCTCAAAACTACCACCTCCCCCTTGCAAAAAGAAACAGAAGGCGAGCTTCCTTTGGGCATGTCAGACTGCAGTTGTGTTATTGCTGCATATCATCCCCATTCTGTACGTATTTTTTCTTTCTATATGACAGCTAAAAAAAACATATTCCAAAAATCCAAAGAGCAATGGATGGACACGTGTAATGTTTTTTGTGCAGTAGTGTGATCACAAAATATAGAGTTCCTAACAACAAGAAGGCAAAGCATAAAGAATAGCCAGAGAAATAGTGACACAACAGCACAAACAACATCTGCACAAAGTCAAGCCAAATTCCAATCCCAAGAGTTCACATACTGCAGCACTCTTGAACAGCAAATGGCAATACCACAACACTGAAGAGAACATGTTTAATCCATTCAGTCTCTTCAGAATGTGTAATACACCATAAATCCATTTCCAACTTTTTCTAGTAACTGCTTTTACAATTTCCATCTGTCTTCTACGTTTGCTGCGTTTATTCTGGTCTTAAAGCATTTCTCTCCTTTTTTTGGCACATACAGTTGGATCACTAAAGTTGTTCTAAAACAATGTTATAGCATGGGCTTAAGATTTGCCTGCATCCTGTTGTTTCCATAAACAACAGCAGCATGTAGGTGTTTAATAGTTTACACGTGTTTTATTTTTACACATGTAAGCCGTATTTCAAGTCGGCACATTCAGACTTGACAGGTCTGCACTTTTTGAGGATGGCCACAGAAAGAACCCCCGAATAAACACCTAACCAGACGTGTTTACATGGGAGGATGGACTAGAGAGATGGAAGACGATCTGAATAAACATAACATTTTGTTCTGCAGTAATACAAATGTGTTTGCTCTTTCATTATGTTTGTTTGTTATGGGTAGATGTAATTGGAGAGGGAAAATATAAATGATTTGAAAGTTCTTGTCATTAGAAATGTTGGAAAGATTTTTCTTTCCTGGAAAAGAAATCCTGTATGGATTTAGGTGCAAGTTTGTAAGCATTTAAATTACATGCATTCTGTGAAATCTTCACAAAATGATGTAAGTCAAATGAGGTTTTGACATAAAACAAGCACTATCCACATCATATAGGTGCAAAACAACTACTCTGAGATATATATGTATGATTTAGCATTTAAACAACTATCTTAAGCCAACAGCAAGTCCTCACTTCTACCAGCAACACATAGCCAATGTGGAGAACAGATCTGAGCACTGAGGTCATACATATCCTATTCATCACGGCTTTAGCATTTCCCTTTCACACACTAAAGCCCCAGCTCCCTTTACAGCAACCCCCCAGACAGAGTCACTGCTTTACATCTGCATTTCTCACTGTGCTTCTTAAACCATGACAAAAAAAAAAAAACGTGTTTGATTTGTATAAAAGCTTCAAGATCCTTCAAAAAGAATAGGATGTAAAACAATTGTATTTTGAGAACACTGAACAAGTACTCGACTTGACGATGGGTGTTTCTAAATAGATTTTGTTTCTTTAGTGAATAAAATGAACTCGTGCCAAGCGCAGGCAGTTTTGAGAGAAACTAGAAACATGTGTGTCTTCTCAATTTTGCAATGGTTTCACTAACCAATGGTGTTTTTTATTGGAGGAGGAGGAGAACGAGAGTAATTCCAGTATTAGAAAAGGCGGTTTAGATATACAAACACTGAACTGTCATTTCTTGATATGCCACGTAACAACTTTTCTCTCATGAATGCTAATTAAATTGTAAGGGAGTATATGAAGTGAAAAGAAGCAATCTTAATGTGTTATTTTATATGAAATGAAGTTAGACAACCAAGTTCACTGAATTGAGGCAACATAACATGCAGAGCTGCAAGTAGCAACACACATATGCTAACAACGGGCCAAAATAATAATGCTATGCTTGGCTGTCATTACTCAGCTAAGAGCTATTTGAAAGAAAACTTGCTTGGGGCTATCTTTTATCCTCGTTATGCCATCAATCAGCGACATAAAGAATAATATAGACACATTTTTGAACGAATCAACTTTCTCTGCAGAGACATGCAGTGTGTTTAAGCATGTAATCATCAATTTCAAGAGCTGTAATCAAAAAAAAATCAGCTGTCAGAATAACGCAGTGCGACATCAGATTGACGTCAACATTTTTGCCAATAATCTAGTGTTCAAAGATGTCAAAATTTATCTTTCTCCGTGTAAGTTTTCTTAAGATAAAATGACAAATGCCAGTGTTCGCACAGGAACGTTTACATAAGGCTATTGTAGGGCTTTTAACTTTTTAGCAGCACTGAAGTTATCAATCACACCCCCACAATGGAACAGGCAAGAGACCAACTATACTAACCACGCATTCCTGTAATGGAGGGTGGTGGGAGGGGAGAGGGGGAGCGTGACTACCGTTGGATGTGGACACTGGTACAATATGGACAATGGTCTTTTAATATGATATCAGAAGCATGACTAAGAGTTTTATAAAATATTTACTTTTTTGACCATTTGTGAACCTGGACCACAAAACCAGGCTTAAGTCGCTGGGGTATATTTGTAGCAATAGCCAAAAATACATTGTATGGGTTAAATGATGAATTTTTTCCTTTATGCCAATCAGTAGGACATTAAGTGAAGATCATGTTCAATGAAGATATTTAGTAAATTTCATGCCATAAATATATCAAAACCTCATTTTGATTTGTAATATATATTGTGAACAGTTTTATTTGGACTTTGAAGGTGATATTCTCTATATCTTGAGTTTTTTACAGCCTCAGATTCTCAGATAGTATCTTAAGTTCTATAATATCTATAGTATCTTAACAAACTATACATCAAGGCTTATTTTATTCAGATTTACACTTATGACTGGTTTTAGTAACATGACACTGAAATCTGAATCTCAGAGAGTCATTTTGTTCAAATGCTATTGTTTAGTTTTTCCAAAAAAGTTGAGTAAAAATATGAATTGCTTAATGTATTGCATGTAACACATTTTGAGAAATAATAAATAAAAAACAAAAAACAACCACAGCATACATTTATTATACAAGGTAAGCTGAATGATTCTGTCATAGTATTTTATAATTTTAAACTCTTTGTTTAGTAAAAATGAAAATTACATTAAATTACATTTTTAAATAAAGCATTGGATTGGTGACCTTTTTTAGTTGACCCACATGGAAATGCCATTAATGACTTTGAGCAACCCAGCAAACTCAGGTTATGCTCTGAGACCGACCTGTTAGTCATGACTCTTGTGAGCATTTAAGTGTGTGACACACTATTTTGTCTGCCTTGAAATATGTCTACCTTGCAAAAACTGTGCGCACTTTTATTATTGACAGAGATTTAAAAAAAACTGCAGGAAGTTAAATGTAAATCTGAATATTGTTAATTTGAGTCTTTCATCACTCCAGGAGAATTTCTAATTTGAAGAGTCACCCTGACCTCCCCTGTTTTATGAAGCTCTGGAAAATCATGCTCTCCATGGCGGTCCCCTTTGGAGCCTCCTATCCAAACTGTCTGGAAAGTAAACAAATGTCTCAGCCCCACATTCAAGTAGACGACCACCATCCTCCCCCCAAGATATCCCAGCAGTGAGTCATATATCCAGCCGTCTTGCATTTGCTAACATTTTCCAGTAGGTGCAAATCATTTCCCCTGACCAAGAAAAACCAATTTCTTTTGTGGTTCCTGAGTTAGAAGCACAAACCTCAAAAGAGCCCTCCCCCTATTTTTCCTCTCTGCTAACACTGCATGGGTCTACAACAAAAAAGTATGTTTTACCGAATTTATTCTACAGCTTTCTTTCTTTTAAGGGATTACATTTTTAATTATCAACTTATTCCAAACTATGTTCATTAATAACACGTTGTAGCTGTCATTACCTTATTCTTAATTTATTGTAGATGACTTTTGATAGAGATCTACTTAAGACCAACATGTTTTAGTGCAGTGGTAATTTGTTCTGGAGGTAGTCATCTCTAAAAATGGCTGAAACAAATGGAGGGAATACACTAACAAGATTAAGGTTAAGATTAATATAGTTATGGATTTGGGAGACATATCGTGCTTAATAATATTATTTTACTTTATCCTATCTCAGGCTGTAGGCCTATGTGTAATACAATACATGGCATCTCACATTTATGAACTTGAAAACAATATTATGTGGATGATTCAAGATTCATCTGATATTCTATAAATGTGTTCACCCACAAAATGAACATGCTAAAACTGTACTCACCCTTAGGCATCCAAGATGTAGAGTTTGTTACTTCATCAGAAGAGATTTGCAAAAAAAATTGCATTACATCACTTGCTCAACATGCTTTGCAGTAAATGGGTGTTGCCCAAAAATCAATAAGTAATCCTTATGATTTCAGACAATCAATAAATGTCTCGTGAATTGAAAAGTGTGACTGCAAGAGAGAGAAAACTCCCCAAAACAAAACAAAAAAGATGTAGGGTGTGCTGAATTTGGAGCGCTATTGGTTTAATTTATTATGTTTATTTTCTAGAACTGCTAGCAATAAAACCTCTGGTTAGAAGGAATAAACTGAAGAATACCTTATGTGAAGAATACATGCAAGACATAAAAGACCATTCTATGTGGAAACATTCTCACATGTCATGCGGAAAAGTTCACGCATGGAAAATACAGACAACCATATATAACAGAAACTTCCTCAACTACATGTGGCGGCAACATGTTTCTGGAAACAAACTGTCCCAGGAGACCTGACAGACTGCAGATCATAGGATCAAAGTTATCAGTTATTTAATAATCAGTTAATCAGTAATGAGACCAATGTAATCTCTGTGTGTGTGTATACATTATATATATATATATTTTTTTTTTTGGCATTTTGTAAACATTTGTACCTTGAATGGACTATCCGCATGTTTTGTGTTTCCGTAGCTTATTTGTGCAGACCTATCTAGTGAAGATGATTTTAGCAAGAAAACATGGCTCAAGGTTAACATTGTAAAGATCATCACAGATTTGCCTGGGGATCTCAGCCATGTGCAGAAATAGTTAGTGCCGGCTAGCAGAGTAAAGCATGTGGGAGGTTTTTAACAGGAAGATGTCTTTGTTCAACTTACATTTCAGTCACAGAGATCCTCTTACAATAGTACATGATCCCTGTTAGGGAAAAATGATTGGTACAAATCAGAAAAACATATCCAAGCAAAGAAAGACAAATTGCATTAAGTTTATTGCTTTGTTCAGTCCTAGAATGTAAGCAATTTATGTCAGAAAGTACCAATAAACCAAAACTATTATTTATATGGCAAAATTATAGAAAATGTGTTTTCCTTTTAATCCTCTTAATTTCTAAATACTAACATGAGAAAATTGTATGAAAGGATAATGTTAAATACAAGGTAAATTGAGATTTTGGGAAATGTTCATTTTTGAGTTGTCATGCAGAAGTCCAAGAAGACAACTTCATTTCATACCGGAGTATAAGAACTGGCTGAAAAATTTGTTTATAGCTGTATTTGGCAGCTGTTTCCTTGGAGATCTAATTATTTCCATTCTCTGTGAGACTTTGCAGTGGGTCAAAAGCAACCTTGATTAAAGTTGATCGAACAGCACCACCAGCATGTCTCTGCAAGGCTACGTAATTTTATTCCATGTGCATTTGCATTTTAAACACATTTAACATACTGTACAAAAGAGCGTTAAAACGTGAT